>NC_058404.1:121077187-121243714 GCF_002201575.2 Neomonachus schauinslandi | reverse complement strand
CTTTCTTTCTTTCTTTCTTTCTTTCTTTCTTTCTTTCTTTCTTTCTTTCTCCCACCTTCTTTCTTTCTTTCCTTCTTTTCCCGGAATCCTGCCAAGCTGCTAAAACCATAGTGCAGTTTCACAGTGCTACTCCCAGTTGGATAAATAGCCTTCTGGACAAAACAGATTTTTGTTTTAGGCTTTCCCCTCCAGCTTCTTGCTTTCTCCTGGATTTTGGTTGGGTAAATCATCTTTTAAGTTTTGGATGACAAAATGTAACTATCTTGTTAGTTTTTGTTTGTTTGTTTTTAGAGCTTTTTGTTTGTTTGTTTTTGCTTTCATATTAATATTTCCTCCAGCTCATTTAGTTGTCTTCAGTGGGAGGATTTACTTCTAATTACTCAGTTTGCTATTACCAGGATAAAATCCCTTTCACCCCATAGTTGACAAAGAATCTAGATTATATTTGAAGACATTTAAAGACATTTAAAGACAATTAAATAATTACTGGTTATATTCTAGTGCAGTCCTTCCCCACAAAGTCTCATTATTTACACTCTTAGGATATGATATAGGGGATTATAACAAAAGCCTCCTTTCTCTTTCCTTAAAACTAAAGTTTGAAGGGGAAAGCAATGGTTTTTTTTTATGGCTAAGAAATTCAATAATTGTTTTCAGTACCTTTGAAAACTCATATTCAACTTCCCAAGTTATTTTTGTGCATGTGTTTTGCTATTTAATTGGTGGTTGATGAAAAAAATCCAGTGATAGCTATTTTGTCAATAAACCCTTCCTTGTTTTATTTTTATCTAGAAATTATGACTCTTATTATTTAGTTCTAATTAAATTATGTATGCATGACCTCAAATACATACACATATATATTATATATATATTCCCTATATATATATGTCACAGTGAAGCAGAAATCAGGAATAGAGATGGGGTTATACAAACAGAAACACTGCTAGCTCAGACAAAAGGGGACAGACTGGGTCTACCACAATAGATCTCCACTGTAAAATTAAAGCAATAATCCACTTAAAATCTATATCACATAGTTATAATTATATTCCAATTTTGATAGGCCACACAGGAGTAGTACCTCTATTCTATGTCATATTGATATTAAATTTCATTTGAATATCTGAATGTCATCTGACATGAATTCTAGATAATTATTTAGCAGACATTTGAATCATTAAAGATGTGCATGTCATACATAGATTCTCTGTATTTCTTTTGTGAATCTACAATTACCTCAAAATTAAAAAAAATAGTTTTAAAAAGTGTGACATATTTTGTTTCTTTCTTTGTTATTCTTTTTTTTTTTTCAAAGATTTTATTTATTTGACAGAGAGAGAGAGAGAGAGAGAGCACAAGCAGGGGGAGCGGCAGAGGGAGAAGGAGAAGCAGACTCCCCGCTGAGCAGGGAGCCCGATGTGGGACTCGATCCCGGGACTCCAGGATCATGACCTGAGCCGAAGGCAGTCGCTTAACCAACTGAGCCACCCAGGCGCCCTCTTTGTTATTCTTTTTAAAAATATAATCTAAAACTTTTATTTTATTTCCTATTTAATCAAAATTAGATTCCTCTCTCAGAGAGTGAATCAGAGTGTCAAGAAGGCACAGTTTTAATAGCTCATTGTGCACTTTTCCTTACAAGTTATGAATATTACCTTCAAGGCAAGTCTTTAAACTGCCTGAAATTTTCTGGACCAAATATTGACTACTTTTTTCAAGTTTACAAGTATTTTCTTACAAATACTTTTAAAATCCATAGTAGTAATAATCCATTTCTTATGTTGTACTTATCAAATTTCTTTAATCTTACTGTGGTGCTTTAGAACAATTCCTTAGAAGACCTAAATAAATTATATCTATTTATTTAAATATTAAGTAAAGTTTCTCCTTTATTTTCTTAAAGATATCCTCCCAAGTATCTGAACCATTAAATATGATTCATACCTATAAAACTATGAAAGCAGTATTCTCCTCAATGCATATAAAAACCTAATGTTACTTTTAGTTATTTTCCTGAGTACTAAAGTAATTTCAGTGATTTAAAATGCCCGTAACATCACAGTTTTAACAGGCTCTATACTGGAATTTAGAAGGAAAACTTAAATTTCTCAGGTCTGTATCCTGTGAAGTGCTTATGGATACCAGCCAAAACAGTAGGCACCTTTTAAAAGTGCACTGTTTTAAAGGTCACATATGAGAGAAATGTCATAGATAACAAAGTCCAGATGTCCAAAGATCAGCCTATATCAGCATTCAGGAATAATGCAGATATCAGCCAGAAATGGACAGCTAATACAAAATACCGCAAAACAAATAGGAAAATTCAGTTCATTACAAGTTTGAGAAACTGAACAATAAAGCTCTGATACTTTTTAAAATTCCATTTCAAAAGCTTATGTTCTTCTCATTTCTTCCAAACAACTTTATGTTTAAAATCCAAAGCAGACCTCAGGAGAAGTGAAAAACTTCTCATTTCAAGGCACCAAGATAATCAGATGCATGGTTATATTGTAATGATTTGCTTTCCTGTATCTGCTTCCAAACACATCGTGAAGAGAATCAGAATGTGGGCAGTAAGAAACCTTGACTAATGGCGGTCTCCGTTCTGTTGAAAAATCACCTGAATCATGCTAGGTTGGTTTTTCAGACAAAAATAAGAAATAGCTTCCTAAAATAAACATTAACGTTAGCACTAAAATGAATATTTCCTTATTGTCCATTGGATTCTGTGCTGCTTAAATATAGACTTGGCATGCTGTATTCCATACTCCCTTAACTCAGAGTTGTAAGTTTGGTCAACATTTATCAAAGGCAACATACTCATGAAATACCTAGGAAAAAAATATCACTGTCCCATACCAGTATCTAAAGGTTAGCAATTTTTCATTTCAAATCAAAGCCTTTTTCACTGACGCATACGAAAGCCCTATAAATTCCCAAGAAAAGGCTTTTCCACAGGGATGATTTCTGTGACTGTCTAGGAGGTTAAAGATAAAATGCTCTATGTGATCTCCTGGGCTCCCATGGCTTCAATTATCACCTCTCTGAGGATGATTCCCAGATATATGTCTCCAAACCTGTGTCCCTAACCTTCAAGCCCATAATTTCAGCTGCACACTGGACAGCTCCACCTGGGGTTCCTGCTGAGCAGTCACACTCAATGTGTTCTATACTAAATGCATTTTCTCATCCAAACGTGCCCCTTTATGATTTTCCAGTCTCTCTTTTTTTAAAAGATTGTATGTATTTATTTGACAGAGAGAGAGAGAGTGAGAGCAGGAACACAGGCGGGGGGAGTGGGAGAGGAAGAAGCAGGCTTCCCACGGAGCAGGAAGCCCGGTGCGGCAGTCAATCCCAGGACCCTGGGATCATGACCCGAGCAGAAGGCAGATGCTCAACGACTGAGCCACCCAGGCGCCCCTCTCCAGTCTCTTTTAAAGACATAGTTATCTTCCTGATACTCAGAGCTCAGGTCTCAACATATGGTTTTCCCCCCATATTAACTACCAGTGTTGATGACAGTTGGAGTAAATAACTTCCCATTTATATTTTCCCCATCTTAGTTTATTTCAGGTCATTTCTGAATGGGTTGAATTCTAAATAAATAATGTAGAATCTTCTTAATTTGGAGTTGGATTCTAAGTAAACATTATAAGCTTTCTTTAATTTAGGCACGATTGCATTTATGAAATCTAATCTTTATTCTCTAAATCTTTATTTACTACTTTCCCAATCACTCACTCACTAGTTAATTTGGTCAAAATTATGCTACAAAGGTTCCATAAAAATAAAAATAAATGAATAAATGATTTTAGATATTCTTAAGTACTGTGAAGAATACTGTGATTTGATAGAGAATGACAAAGTAGTGCTACATTAGATAGAGTGGGGAAAACCTCTCTGAATGATCAGAATAGACAGTCATGTGAAGATTGGAGGGACAAGCATTTTCAGAAGAACAAAGTGAAGTGTCTGGATGAAAAAATTCCTGGTATATTTAAGAAACAGGAAAAGGACTAATGGAGTGGAAATGTATGAAGCCCAAAACATGTAGATATGAGAAAGATTTAGGAAAAAGAGGCATGGGAACAATTTTTGTAGGGTATTGAACCATGAGTAAAAGGTAGGATATGTGGATCCACTAGAGAGTTTTTGACATGAGTGTGACATTATCTAAAAAGATGACATTAACTGCTGAGTGAAGAATGATTTCAGAGACTTCTGAGTCAAGATGGCAGATTGAGTTTACACTAAAACTCCCTGCTGTGCTCCAATTGTATGTAATTGATCAAAGCAAAGGAAAACAATTCTTTCTGAATTTCATTTCTGAAGTAAGTAAAGAAACACCTAATAGTAATTAATGTATGTAGGCGTGAGAAAGTGGGACCTGATACAGATTATTTGTCACCAGAGTATCAATGCCTATGCTGGGACAGATCCCTTGGCACCAGGTTGGGAATCATGGGCCTGTAAGATATTACAATCTCCTGCCATGACAAATAAGAATCTAGTCGATGTATTTCCTCCATTTCTATCAGTCTTTTGTACCACTACTCCTTCTGAAAATCACATATTATAAGACAGAGCTGACTACTCAGGTTTCCAAACATACTGTGTCTTTTTATTATTCACTTCTTTGTACTTGCCTTTCTTTTGAACTACCCGTCACATCTCTTATCCCAACAACATAGATATATCTTCCTCATTTATACATACAATTCTTGTTTGACTGTTATGCTCATTGTTAAACATTACTAGAAGGTGGCTCAGCGATGGGAACAACAGCGCTTCTTGTCTCATACAAGTACAGTAAAATCTCAACCACTGCCATCCACCATGACTGTGTGTCAACAGCATAATCCTAATTACATCCTTCACATAAGAAACGGGATAAACATACCATGTGGAGAGATATTAAAGAAACTTGAGGCAGAGTGTTTGAGAGGCCTGTGTATAAATGTTTTGTAGTGGACTGTAATTATTTTATAAAGTGAATTGTGGATAGGATAGTATCTAGAATTCTTATAGACATGTTGTGAGCTTTGATCATGTCAAAAATTCTGTCATGTAAAAGTCTGATTTTTTTTTATTTGTTTTTGTTGCTGTGGTGGTGGTGGTGTGTGTGGTGAGGAATGATGTGTTTTCATTTTCTCTTTCATTTTCCATTTATATTTAAGTCTTTATTAAGTCTCAGCCAGTGGGGCAGTGGAAACAGCCTCTGTGTAAAAGAAGTCTTAAGGAAAAGTGAAAATAATATTTTTTCCTTACAGAGATATTATCTGGGATGTCTGGGTGGCTCAGTCAGTTAAGTGTCTGCCTTTGGCTCAGGTCATGATCCCAGGGTCCTGGGATCCAGTCCCACGTTGGGCTCCTTGCTCAGAGGGGAGCCTGCTTTTCCCTCTGCCTGTGCACTCCTCTCTCTCTCTCTGACAAATAAATAAATAAAATCTTTAAAAAAATAGAGCTATTATCTGTGGGCAGTAGCTAACAGTCACTTACTGAGTTTTGAAATATGTTTTCCTAGTTCTAATATCCAAAAGTTGTACATTTGAACACATATCTCTATTAGTAGAAAAAGCTGAGCAGTCTTGTGTAACCCCAATATATGTGTTTTTATTTATGAATTAAATACACACATTTGTATTAAGTTAGGGTTCTTCAGAGAACAAAACCAATAGAAGAGAGAGAGATTGATTACCAGTGGCTCAAGTGATTACAGAGGCTGAGAAGTCCCGCCATCTTCAGTCAGGAAGCTGGAGACCCAAGAAAGCCCATGGTCTAAGTTCCAGTCCAAAATCTGGAAAACACCAATGACCAGTTTTGTTCCCTTTTACTCCTATGAAGGTCAGGCTTTTTGTTCTACTAAGGCCTTCAATTGACTAGATGAAGGCAACCCACTTTACTCATTTTACTGATTCAAATGTTAATCTCATCCCAAAACAACTTCACAGACACACCCAGAATAATGTTTGACGAAATATCTGGGCACCTTGTGGTCAAGCTGACACATAAAATTAACCATCACACATTATTGAGAAAAAATAAAAATTTCAAAGATTAGTTACAATATTAAAAGAAATTTTAATATTTTCTTTACAATTGATCCAATTTTAGTTGATGAAAATTTTGGACAAGTCTTTTGGTAGTCATTGCCTAGAAGATCTTTCCTTCATGGTTGTTGAAATTATACCTTTCCTTCAAGTCATCCTTTATATTTCTAATCAAATTTAATCTCCCCCCCATTTCCATCCTCCTATAACATTTATGTATTAGAATCTAGAATTCAACTCAGTTTGTCTCTTGGTAAAGATATAGATGTCTGTGTATCGCTTATTTCTCCCAGTGAGTTCCTTGGCTATTAGTACCAGAGTCGTTGATTGTAATCCCCTGTTAGACAGTGGATTGTCTTGCTCCTGGTACAATGCTCAAAAAATGTTTGCTGAAGTAAATAAAATTGCTTAAATAAAAAGACCTAATTTCCTATTTAAAAAATGAAGGGAGTTTCCAAAATGAATAGTGGATGATATTTAAAGCTCACCTAGTTCAAATTTTGGACACATATTTTTCACATTAAAGGCTCAAGCCCAATCCTACATTTCAATTTCACACACACAGAGCAATTTCCTGACTGAATATTCTAAATTGCAATTCTCTAAAAACTCAAGCAAAGATGTGTCCTCCCCTCTTACAGTTTAACTAACACAAAAAGACCCATATTTGAAATCTGAGTCAACCCTTTGGATCAAGAGAACCGCTGTGGAGTGGCAGAACTGTATTGCATTCTTGATTGCATTCTGGTTAGGAGGAATAATGAACCTCACTAAAGTCTTCAGAATAAGCCACTTATTCCTCCTTGAGCACTTGCTTACAGAAGAGAGTCGAGTCTGTGATGAAATGGTTGGCCAAGAGTGACCTGAAAAATGGCATTGATAAACACTTTAAGTGATGTAAAAGTCAAGCCATTTTAAAATAGACGTCATTACCATGAATGCACGACAATGGACACTAAAAAGTTGAGGAAATATTGGCAAGAGTAAGAGTATAGAACCGGTACATTTTCATGTGACACAATTTTTGTCATCTGAAAGCTTTTCCTCCATTTTCCCAAAGCTGTCACCAGCCTTCAGCATTTCTTGGGGAAAGATCTTAAAGTTCCTCAAACCTCGATAGATGTATTTCTAGGTTGCCAGTGTGCCGGATATGAAGTTGTACTTATCTACAAGACCCTAGAGAGAATGGAATGTTCCCTAGGCCTTCAAGGCAACTAGATTCAGAATCAACACTGAAGATTGTAGAGATGGACTGGTTTGCCTTCTAGAGCAGAGAACAATTGGCACTGTAGGGGGCTCGTGCAACGTACGGTTTTATCCATCTGGAAAGGGGGCCTCGTGCAACGTACGGTTTTATCCATCTAGAAAGGGGGTCATGTGCTGTTGTTGCCAACAGCTCGCTGCGTGTTCTGGGCTTAGACGTGCCTAAATAAAATAAAATAAAAATATATTACACTAAGGCAGAGTGTTTAATGCTTTAAAGTCATACATAAAGGAAATTTAAAGGGGGAATAGATCTGTCCTCTAGCCACTTTTATCCAGAAAAGATTAGTATGGGGAAAGGCAGTGTGAAGTCAGGTCAACATACCAGCATGCATAAGGATTCTCTAGCTTTGCCACAATAATTGAAAATAGTTGACAGAAGCAAGGTGGCCTGAAAGATTTCCCAGATCATTATTTAGAGAGAAACCCTACCTCTACCAAGCAGCTAAGATATTGTAGTACTGAAACACCATGAACACAGAGGCCTTATTTCTTTTGTGAATCACAATATGCCCAGAGCCCAGCACAATATCTTGCATATAATAGGTACTCAAAATATCTGCTGCAAATTTGGATGAGTAGTTCCACAGTGTATATCTACCAGCACACTCAGAGCCTTGGCCCCTTATGCTGTGTAAACAAGGCTGAGTTTTCATCTTTTAATTTTACTCTTAGATATTTAACTATTAAAATAAATAACATAAATAGTATAAAATAAAATGTGGGGAAGGGAAAGTTAAGATCTCCTGTCACTGTCAATGTCATCCTGACTCTTTATAATCTTAGGAAACCCCTCTGGGTCTCGGTTTCCACCACTCTAAAATTAATGGCTTAGACAAAATAGTCTTTTAAAAATTCTAGTATAAATTTCCAGTATAACTCTGCTTTCTTTTTTACAGGTATTCATTTCTCTTTTTCCTTCTTTTTTATTTCTTTAATTCCTTCCCTTTTCCTCTGAATCCCCCTTTTTCTTTCCTTTTCCCTTTTCTCTCTCCCCTTTCTCCTTTTCTCTCTGTGCTTCTGTCCTGTTCTCTCTCTTTCTTAGATGATAGATAGATAGATGATAGATAGACCTTGTTTTATTTGAAGGCAGCTCTCAAATGTAATTATAACTGTGGGTATCTTAGTGGGGTCACAAGAGTATGAGAGCTTTACTTTCTAACTTAAGTAGCTGAGTCATGTCAGAAGTTGTTAAGTGCTTCCACACCAGAGAGGTCCATAGCATTATTGGATGAAATAATTCCTGGAAATATCTTGCAAATCTCAAGTCACTACTGCAAGGCTAAGAGCCTTAGGTAAATGTCCGATGTCATTTTCATTAATGATAATTATCTTTTCCTAACTGGGGGGGGTAAAAATGAGAGATTCCCATTTAATGAAAATGTTTACCTAAGAATTATTTTTCCCCAGTAGCCCAATAACCAAAACACATTGAAGTATTAAACCAAATTTATATGGCCTTTTGTAAGTGCACATCATGGCTTTGGGTATGCAGTAAAGAAAAGAGGTTTTCAGAATTTTATGATGTGGTATCTGGAAAGAAGTTTTTACAAGAAACCCAATTTTCTTTGGGGAGCTAGTTATGGGCAGTGCCCTGAGGCATCGGCAAAGCCAAGTCTCCAGGAGCCTCATCATCTGGCCTGAAGTTTTGCTAGGAGCTCTTTTTCATTTATTACAGTCACAAGAAAGACTTGTGTAAATCTTTTGCATACATTGTAATCATGAGTTTATTTGTAAAAAAAATTGACAGTTATTAAATTCAAAACCAAATTTTGAAAGTAAATATAGAAAACCAGTTTTGACCATAAGAAAAAATTACTATTTCCTCCAATCCAATTTTTTTATTTAAAAAAGTAAGTGTTCCTGATATTCATTCTCACTCCCCAGAGGCAACTACCCTGAACATTTTCTTGTGTTTATATAGCTCTCGTTATATGTGTGTGTGTGTATATATATATATATATATATACATATAGATAGATAGATAGATATATCTTGTTTTCACTTATTATGAGTTGACATTTTTCCATAATGAAAACTATAGGTCTATTACAATAAAATCTACTGAATGGTTATGCCGTAATTTTTCTAACTAGTCTCTTGATGAACAAAAAAGTTGTCTCCAATTTAAAAAAATGCAATATATAGTGTACATATAATTATATATTAATGGAACATAAAAAATGTTCCATTAAATATCCTTGCATGCATATCTTTGCCTGCTTGAATTAGTAGAGCTATCAGGAAAAGTCCTCAGAAATGGAACTGAGTCCAAGAATGAGTACATTTTTAAGTTGTTGTTTTTTTTTAAAGATTTTATTTATTTATTTGAGAGAGAGAGAATGAGAGACAGAGAGCATGAGAGGGAAGAGGGCAGAGGGAGAAGCAGACTCCCTGCTGAGCAGGGAGCCCGATGTGGGACTCGATCCCGGGACTCCAGGATCATAACCTGAGCCGAAGGCAGTCGCCCAACCAACTGAGCCACCCAGGTGCCCCATTTTTAAGTTTTGATAGATGGTGCCAAATTGTTATCCAAAGGAATGTGATTATATACACTCCTCCATCCACTCCAATTCTCGGGAATATTGCATATTTAATCTTTTCCTGTCTGAATGGTGAAAATTTGTATCACATTGTTCTAATTTCCATCTTATTATGAGTGAGGTAGAATTTCTTCTCATGTGATTGTTGGTATTTCTAGTTCTCTTCCTGTGGATTCATAATTCGAATACATTTTTAATTTGCAGCCTCAGTGAGTCTTCTTAATTTCTGCCAGGTTTCCTTAATGGCTACAAAGGGTTCTTAAAGGATATGCCCCTTCACCACTCCAGAATCAGAACAACAGGGTCTCAGTCAGAAAATGGAGGAGAAGAGAGAAGGGGGAAGGAGGAGGAGTGGGGAAGGGGAGGGGGAAAGGGAGGAGGGAGAGAACAATGGAGAGACTGGAGAGAGCCACATGGTGAAGTTTGAATTCCTGAGTGGTGTAATTTTGAATTCCACACCTGTTTGAAAGAGGTACGCCCTGGCCCATCACTGTGAGAGGGGCATTGCAGCAATCCCAGGAATTGCTATGGGCCCCGCTATCCTTCCTCGCCCCGACACTGGTAGTGGGGAGAGTTAGTACGGAGAACCCATAGCAGCATCATAATCCTGCATTAGACTTGCAACCAAAGGTAAATTTATTCCTCAAGGTCCATCTTTAACAGCATTCTTGGAAATAAATAAAGAAAATACAGGCGTCCATAAATCTCTTACTTATCCGCTCCCCCCCCCTCCCCCGGGAGATTACACACCTTGGAGAATGACTTCAATCACCAGACTCCCCCACCTCACCTCCATAAACTACGTGAAACATGACCGGCAGGAGGGGGATTCTCATAACATTTATCTTCATTTCCTAGCGTGAGGAACTCTGATGTGCCACCACACCGAAATGGCCTCTCCTCTATGTATCAGGACTATGGAGTGATAAAATCAAGGGATCATACATAGAAGTCCAGTCTTCTAACTTTATTGCCGCCCTTTAGAAAGGATTTTGCTATTCACCTTTCTCCATTTCTAAAAATAAACAAAAAGTGACCGAGAACAAGCCAGACTTTCGCCTTCCTGATTTCTCAGTCATTCTTGAGGTCACCGCTTGCTTTACGCACTGCTCACTGGCTGGCGCTGAAACTAAAAATGGGCGGATGTGGGGCGGATTCACAGAAGAGCAGTGATGATAATAGGGCCGGAGAGGGGAATATAGAGAATCCTAAAAATAATAAAAATCAGTACTTGATCTTTTTTTAAATAGGGACTGGGATCAAAGTTTCCTCTGTTGCTGTTCAAGGATTATTTATAGACGGGCGTAGGGAAACAAATTCTGAAAGAGGGACCACTGCCAACTCGAGGCTCTTGAAGCCAAGGCAAGGTCAAGTCTCCTGATCAGTAGAACAGCTTGTGAGTAACGAATAAAGAAGCTAGTTCTCCCTCAGTTTTCCTAGTGGCCTAGCTGTGCGCAGTCTTTCTTTGGCATTAAGGGAGTTTAGGTGCCTGTGATAGACCGATGGGCTTAGGGATGCACAAGAAAAGCTTCCAGTTCATAGATGTGTACATTTAAAAAATGTTTTACTTTATTCTTTCTCTACCATCATTAAACAAAAATAAAGCAGGCATGTGTGTTTAATGGGGCGCAACATGCTGGGTATGGGAAGAGCGGCACAAATCACATCTATCCATCAGTTTATAATCCAAAACAACACTGATCTTTGACAATGTTTTGGAGCTAGTGTTGGGAGAGGTATATTTTTATTGATTACAAACAGTAAATTACTCAGCAGCCAGAAGAATGAGTCAGCCGCATTTTAATAATTTGATTTACTCTAAGAAAACAAAATAACAGGTTTCCATTGAACAAATATGATTGTATGTTTACTCAATGACAAACACAAACTGGAGAATGAAATTGTTGTTCAGAAACTCCAGAATCACGTAATTCATCTTGAAAACAGAATTCTTTCTTACAATGGTGTTTGGGATTTTTTTTTTTTTTTTTTTTTAAGTATTGCGGAACCTAATCCTTGATATGTTTGAGCAGTAAATTTCCTTTGGTCCCTTTTTAGTCATTTCCTACATTCCATGAACAGGATATGGGAGGAGTGGTTGTTTCCCATTTATCTAATCTTTCTCTGACCTTGAAAACTAAAGGTTAAATTCAGCTCCATTCTTGCCCCTGGGCTGACAGAAGGGAATCATTCAGTCATAGCAACCACGCACTTAATTTTCTTTATGAGGCATTATCCTCTTGAGATAGCAATAGTAAGGGGCTGGAGGGGAAAAAAAAAAAAAAAAGAAACAAAAACAAAAAAACCCCGTGTTTCCCATTCAAAAATACCTGAAAGCTCTCTAACTTTCGCAAAGAAAAACTGTAATAGAATGCTCCTCAGTACAAATAGCTTCAGAGAAGTATTGTGCACATATGAATTTTTCTATCATAATAGTTATCTTCTTTTCTATGGTGAGATTTTAATTGCTAAATGTTTAATAGTGCTAAATGTTTAATAGTGTTCTAAGAATAATCTCTTCTCCTTCAGGTAGGAAGATGATGTTTTTGATCTTGCAAATTTGGCCTGTAATTCAGATTATTGTCTAGCAATGAGGAGAATGTAGAATTTTCTATCAATTATGATAAAAATGGGGAAGAAATTAAGAAAAATAATAATCACCTTAAAAGGAATCTGGAAAAAAAGTGTGACAGGGAGCTTGTAATTTTACACTGATCATCTGTGTTCTGTATAGGAAGAAGATGAAAATAGAATAATAAAATAAAAATTGAAGGCATAACTATTTTCAGGGTCAGAAGACTTGAGAAAACATTGCTGCATTTGCCATTGGTCTGTGAATAGCTAAACTTCTCACTCTGTAAATGAGAGAAGAAGCAGGTTTTTTTTTACTTTCCTCCCCAGTTGGATGACATCATCTCATCCCAGAAAAGCTGCCTCTTGAGAAAGTCAGTGATTAATCTGGGATTATGGGAGTTTGCTTTGCTTATTGGTAGAAATCATCTAACTTTGGATATTTGTCCTAGGATATGAATGGGAAGAATGAGAAATTAGAAACAGACCAAGGACTCAAAATGTAACGACTATAAAAAAAGAAAAAAATGTTATGGGCAAATTCTTATACTCACCAACTTTGCTAAAAGTTCTCTTAGCAGCAACGTCCGCAATAGCCAAACTGTGGAAAGAGCCGAAATACCCTTCAGCAGATGAATGGATAAAGAAGATGTGGTCCATATATACAACAGAATATTACTCAGCCATCAGAAAGGATGAATACCCAACTTGGATGGGACTGGAGGAGATTATGCTAAGTGAAATAAGTCAGAAAGAGAAAGTCAATTATCATATGGTTTCACTTATTTGTGGAACATAAGGAATAGCATGGAGGACGTTAGGAGAAGGAAGGCAAAAATGAAGGGGGTAGGGAATCCGAGGGAGAGATGAAACATGAGAGACTATGGACTCTGAGAAACAAACTGAGGGTTTTAGAGGGAAGGGGGATTGGGGGATGAATTAGCCCAGTGATGGGTATTAAGGAGGGCACATACTGCATGGAGCACTGGGTGTTATACAAAAACAATGAATCGTGGATCACTACATCAAAAACTAATGATGTATTATATGGTGACTAACATAACATAATAAAATAAAATTTAAAAAAATAAAAAAATAAAAGTTCTCTTTCATTTTGTATTACCTTAAGAAGTAATTGTCTTTCCTATTCTCTTATAGTTGAATTCTAGAACTAAATTTAAAATATCATTTAAGGACAAAAGAATGCCTAAGTATAACTTTGCAAAAAACTGGTATGATGATAAAGAGCACTCCCACACCCAAACTGAAATGTGATTAATCAGTCTCAGAATTTATGGCCTTTGGATAGAAGTCAGTTTGGAATATAATCAGGTCATTTTCTATCTTCTTTTCTAAGGTAAGTCAAAATGACTTTGTATCTGCAAGTTTATTGTAAACAAGAGAAATGCAGATCAGGTTCTACTCATAAACTTTTTAGAGTTCTTTGAACAAAGACACAAATAGAAATATCATTAAATTTGCATTTAGAATTAAAATTCAAAAGGATATGGAAGATAATAACTTTATAAGCAAATGCAAAATGAAAACTTTGCAAAACTAAAGCATTCAGTAGATTGCTTTCACTAGTATAGACATTTTAACAATATTTGTTCTTCCAATCCATGAGCATGGAAAGTCATTCCATTTCTTTGTGTCATCTTCAATTTCTTTCATCAATGTTTTATAGTTTTCAGAGTACAGGTCTCTCATCTTTTTGGTTAAGTTTAGAAAAATCCAGAAATAAACCCACAATTATTCTTCAATTAATCTTCGACAAAGGAGGAAAGAATATACAATGAGAAAAAGACAGTCTCTTCAACAATGGTGCTGGGAAAACTGGTCAGCTACATGTAAAAGAATGAAATGAACACTTTCTTTCACCATACACGAGAATAAACTCAAAATGGATTAGACCTAAATGTGAGACCTGAAACCATAAAAGTCCTAGAAGACAGCACAGGTAGTAATTTCTCTGACACCGACTGTAGCAGCATTTTTCTAGATATGTATCCTGAGGCAAGGGAAATAAAAGCAAAAATAAACTATTGGGACTTCATCAAAATAAAAAGTTTCTGCACAGCAAAGGAAAAAAATCAACAAAACTAAAAGACAACCTACTGAACAAGAAGATATTTGCAAATGACATATCTGATAAAGGGTTAGTATCCAAATATATAAAGAATTTATACAACTCAACACCCAAAAAACAAATAATCTGATTTAAAAATGGGCAGAAGACGTGAATAGACATTTCTCCAAAGAACATATCCAGACGGCCAACAGACACATGAAAAGATGCTCAACATCACTCATCATCAAGGAAGTACAAATCAAAACTACAATGAGATACCACCTCACAACTGTCAGAATGGCTAAAACCAAAAACATAAGAAACAAGTGTTGGCGAGGATGTGAAGAAATAGGAACACTTGTGCAATGTTGATGGGAATAAAAACAAGTGCAGCCACTGTGGAAAACAGTGTGGAGGTTCCTCAAAAAGATAAAAATAGGATACCCTAGGACCCAGTAATCCCACTACTGAGTATTTACCCCCAAAATACAAAAACCCTAATTCAAAGGGACACATGCACTCTTATGTTTATAGCAGCATATCTACAATAGCCAAATTATGGAAGCAGCCCAAGTGTCCATCAATAGATGAATGGATAAAGAAGATGTGGTGTACACACACACACACACACACACACACACACACACACACACACACACACTGGAATATTACTCAGCCATCAAAAAGAATGAAATCTTGCCATTTCCAACAACTTGGCTAGAGTATAGTTCTAAGTTAAATAAGTTAGTCAGAGAAATACAAATACTGTATGATTTCACTCATATGTGGAAGTTAAGAAACAAAACAAATGAGCAAAGGAAAAAAAGAGAGAGAGAGAGAGAAACCAAGAAACAGATGCTTAACTATAGAGAACAAACTGAGTGGAGGTGGGTGGAGAGAGGAGTTGAAATAGATGAGGGGGGGGGCGCCTGGGTGGCTCAGTTGGTTGGGCGACTGCCTTCGGCTCAGGTCATGATCCTGGAGTCCCTGGATCAAGTCCCGCACCGGGCTCCCTGCTCGGCAGGGAGTCTGCTTCTCCCTCTGACCCTCCCCCCTCTCATGTGCTCTCTCTCATTCTCTCTCAAATAAATAAATAAAATCTTTAAAAAAAATTAAAAAAAAAGAAATAGATGATGGGGATTAAGAGTATACTTATCATGATAAACAGTGAGTAATGTATAGAATTATTGAATCACTGCATTGTACACCTGAAACTAATATAATACTGTATGTTAACTATATTGGAATTAACATAAAAAACAATAAAAAAGCAAAGCATTCAGCAGTGAAATATTGTAAGGTTAGATGTAATTCACATTCTAATAAAGGAATGATGGTAAATGATGGCAAATGAAATTCAGTTGCCTAAGCTAGGTCTTCACCACCTGAAAAGACTATTTCACTGTAGGAAACTCTTAGCAATTAGAGGTTGTGGATAAAAAGAAGCCAAGGCCAATTTTGCCTTCCTTGCCCCTGTGATGACAAGTATTCCCCCAGGAGAGTCACCTTGTCTTCAGACAGAAAAGACTCTTCCAATAAAATCCTTTAAGAGTTGGAATAGTTCTTTAATATCCAAATTTCCATGCAGAAGACCTCACCAATATTCCATTAACAAGTTAATAGTTTCTGATCCTATAGTCTCTATTTTCTTTTCCAATTAAATATATGTTCTCTATTAAACACCAGAAGTATTGAAAATAATATTATAGACTGCCATCATCTTTTAAGTAATAATGTAATTACTTTTACAGTGATGTGGCACGCAACTCACAGCCTGCTGATCTTAACTTGGTTTCACAAAGAGCCTTTCCAACAAGAGAGAATGCACGATCTGATCATGCAAGTGTGTCCATTTATTTTGCCATGCAGCAGAAAAAAATGGTCTCATCCACCTCACGAAATCTGCAGGAATCATGAAACAGTCTTTTGGGAAGCTTTGATTGTTTTTCTCTGCACTTACCTCTTTTGACAGTAAGCTGTGTAGGGCTTGGTTGAAGGGAGTAATTGTATGGAAGGGTGAACAGAGTCTGTGTGGATCCCAGACAAAGCCAGGGCCAGTACAACCACGGCAGTCTCATTGTTTTTGTCCAGAAGAGATACATTTAAAGGCTAGTTCTAATTCACTTCTGCTTCCAAGTGAATTCAACCTGAATACTGTGTTTGCAGAAGGTTTATTATCTGACCTTAATCCCAGTCAGTCAGAGATTACACTCTGAATACTCCCACAGCAACCTAAATTCTGCCTTCCTATGCAAAAGGATTATTCTGGGACAAGGGCCCTCTCATGACATGGTTATGTGATAAGGACTTTCAACTACTCTGAAAATGCTCAGTTAAAATGGCTACCATTTTGAATCTGTGCAGCTGATGTTAACAATACCCTTCTATTTGAAAGGGGGGAAAAATAGCAGTACTATAAAAAAGTTGTTTTCAAATCTAGAAAAGCTTTTCAACATGCATAAAGAAGATTTATAGTCTCCTTTTCATTTCAAATTAAATTTCTTCTTCATTCTTCTCTATAAATCTATCTTTTATACATTTGGTGGAAAAATTCCAATGTAAGTCTTAATTAAATTAGGCCAAATAATTAGGGAAAACATTTTTTTGTTAAATTCACATTTTTAAATAATTTGAGTTGGAAACATATTCAAGAATAGCCATAAAATCAAGAGAAATGTTCAGTTTCTACATATCAATGAAGACTGAATCAGGGATTATAGAGAAAAATAGAAAAGTAATTACTAAGGATTAGAATTTTATTTGTATTTTCAACCTGACCACTTCTCCATGAGCCAGGACAAAGGTAGATTTAATTCAATGAAAAGGATACATACTCATTTTTAGGCATATTTGTTATCTAACACTTCTACCAGCTTTAGTGTGGTATAAGTGATGTGCCATTTACAGCCAGGAAGATTTGAATGTGAATCCCAAATAAGTCCCTTCAGTACTGTTTATACTTATCGCTTTTCTAACTCAGTTTTCTCATCTGTAAAATGGGATAAGACACTCACCTCTCTATTTTGAAATAATATAATGAAAGCATTAAACACAGGCTTGTGCATAATAAATACTTCATACATTTCTTCTCCTATCCTCTTCTCTCTGTCTCAATGTGCTGCCATGCATATGTGGGATTTTTTTTTAATCTAAAAATACATAAGATCATTTGAGGAACTAACTGGTATAGAGGAAAAAATACAGGCTTTGGAATCACAGAGATTTTGATTTAATTCTCAGATTTACTATCTCTTTCTTAGATTTGTTCTCCTTCCAAACCTCAAGCTTTGCATTGATGAATTAGAGATTAAAATATCTACCTTGTAAGATTTGGGATGATTAAGTGTGCAAAGTACCCAGCATTGTGCCTGTCATTAGCCAGGGCCCCAGTGAATGGTCACTGATATTATTTATTGTCCTAGTTTTGGTTTAAAGAGCATAATGTCAGTATTATCAGAAGTCATGTTGACAAGAAGTCACTCAGGAGTGGAGTCTAAGAAGTAAAAGTAAGAATAGAAATTCAAAAATTTTAATAAAAGGATATAGATATAACTTTTGATAATAAATGATTGTCATTCAGAATGAAAATAAGGAACTTATCCTAATAAAATAAAATCCTATACTAATTGGAATGTAAAATATATTACATTGTTTTCTGTCACTTAACTTTTCTGTTTTCAAAATAATATATATATGTACATATATATGTACATATATATATATACACACACACACATGTATTGTAGTCCCCATCTGCTATTTCTTACCCAAGGGAAATAAATTTTTTTCTCTTCCAACTAAGTATAAATACGGTAATATTTCATAGGAAGATGAAAGTTTGAAGGAATTACATAAACGTGATTTCTGTTATCACTTCTGTGAGACTAACTCTGATAGTTTTTGATCGCTCATTATGAAGCCATACCATACCTTCTTTTTTATTACACCAGGCAGCATGTACTACAAATACCTTAAATCAGAATTAAAATTCTTTCCGTTTCCCTATTGAATTTTACAGTAAATCAATTTGCCTACTATATATACAAAAGATAAATCAACTAATAAAATTATACTTATTAATTTGGTACACTTTAAAAGGTCTACCAAATGCTTAGAATGAGATGAAAATTAATTTATTTTTCATCTGCCTTCCAACAACACACATTGTCCAAATCCTCTATGCATATAATACTTTCTATCTTTCTTTTGTATTTGTCTTATAGTCAAGGGAGGAAAATGCTTACAGATGTCCATGTTGGAATTAGACCTTTTCTGCCACTATCCCATTGGACTCTACAAGGGCTTCCACGAAAGCCACTTAGATTCACTTCGGAATGTATGCATCTATCTCCTTCACATTCTGTGCCAGAAGTCCCTCATAAGAATATTCCCTACAGCCAGTACAAGGTGGCTAGTTTTAATGTTAGGAAAAGTGTAATAACCCAGGGAACACAGAGCTAGAACTAAAATGCCATGCCAAGTTGAACCATTAGTCTATAGCTTTATTCAGATTTCATTGGCTGGAGGGGAAGAGGCAGTACAGACATTCTGACAAGACTTCAAGGTCGGAGTTATTGTTAAGACTTCAAGGTCATTCTTAAGTCTGTGGTGGTTAGAAAGACTTTAATCTCCAGCAGGATTCATTCATTCTACTTCTTTAACAAATATATATGAGTGTTGTCTGTGGGCCAGACATTCTAGTTTCCAGAGTTAGCAATGAATATATTGGATACAATTCCCTATCTTCATAGAGCTTATATGCTGGTAGTGGGAGGCAGATAATGCAAATAAGTAAACTCTGTAATAATGTCTGTTAGTGATACTGGAGAAAATAAATTACAAAAGTGCAATGGGCTGTTAAAGTTGGGGAGTGATATCATTCATCTAGTGTGGTCAGAGAAAGGCTTACTGAGGAGGTCCCATTTGAGCAAAGGCCTGAAAGAGGGGAGGAGCAGAGCTGAGCATGTGGATATCTGGGGAAAGAGCATTCCCACAGACAGGACAGTATGTGGAAGGCCCTGAATGGTGGCAGGCCCCATGTTCAAAGCACAGCAAGAAGGCAGGGTTGTAGGAGTCAAGCAAGTGGGGGCAGGGTCAATAAGATGGAGAAGTAATGACAGAACTTATAGGCCATTGTCAAGATTTTGGCTTTCACTTGGAGTGAAGAGGAGAGCCACTAGGGGGGGTTTAGCTGAAGAGTGGCACAATCTCACTTGCATTTTTAAATAATTCATCTGTTCTATGTGTGTAAAAACGACTGAGCAGAGGGAGTGGGTAGGTTACTATCGCAAGTGGTTCAGGAGAGATGACCATGGTAAGGGTCAGGGCAGAAGTGGTGAGGGTGGTGAGATGGTTGGGATGCACCTAAAATAAAGAACCAAGCACATATTTTTGCAATATCTTAGATCAGCAGTGTTAAGAACTCCTCAATCTAAGGAAGTCCAGTTTCCTGGAAAATCTTTATTGCCTAATTAAGTAGGGAAACATACTTTTAAGTGGTCTCCTGAGTCTTTTGTCATTTCACCATCCTTGGCCCTACTGGAATGCCAAAACTCAGCAACTCTTCTGCGTGAATAGGTGGACCATAAACAATGATCTCTCCTTCCATATTCATTTAGGAATGTTGTACTTGGCACAATGGATTTCCAGTAGCTAAATGCTCATTTCCTTAGGTCAACATACCATCTGGCAGTTAACAAAGACTTTCCTGATGATCTTAAGATATAAAGCAAGCCGCTTGGTTAGGAGCAACATCCAGTTCTGAAATCTAATGGAAGTACTGAATCCATGCTCAATGTGGCAAGCTGGTGCAATCTCCTCCTCCCAGCCACCTCACCATTTAAAAGAAAAGATAGAAATTAAGTAACAATCGTAAGTAATTATGAGTCTTACAATTCCTTAGAAGTCAGAACCACAGAGCTTTATTTTCCAGTGCTACAAAAATCAATTTTGCTTGACAGCAATAAATTTAGGACTTAACACCAAAGAATAAATCTTCAATGATACACTTATATAATTGCTGTCTTAATTAACGTCTCATGTGAAGTCTGAAGTTTTAATAATATTGCATAATATTTATATATTAACATCTTGTACCCCTATCCTAATTTTAGAACCTATTAAAGATATACTATTTATTTAGGACCTATTAGTTATTTAGAAGTTATTAAAGATATACTATAGATAACCTATTAAAAGATATACTATATCTTGGGATGCCTCCAATCAACAGGTGGTCCATGAACATTTTTTGACTGCCATATATATATATATTTATTTATAAATATTTATTTATGCCATATATATATATATATTTCTCCATTTTCCCAGAAGAGGTATTTTATGGTTGAATTTGATAGTGCACATTTGAAAATGTTCTGAAACTTTAAAACACCATCTTCAGGATCACATTAGGAGTACAAGAATCTTCATTTGCAAACAATGTCCATTTCTTCAGAATGCTGGAAGCAGTTCAAAGGGCACGGGCACTCCATCCAGAGAAAGGCCAGCACAAATGGTACAAAGATAACAAAAACATTGACTGTGTGTCCATCTGTTCTAATCGTATCACATGTGTTAACCCACTTAACATCACAGTTAATTTCTACCAATGTTGACTAATACTTATGAATCTTTACTATGTACAAGCATGTTTGTATTTACAACTATAAAGTCTTTCACCTATTTTACAAGTGAAAAACAATGGCTTAGAGGTTAAGTAATCTGACCATAAGCAAAGATTTCTATCCAGGCACAAAGCTTACACTCTAAACAATCACACAATGAATTTACATTATGACTTAAACATAACTATGACTGTGGGACTGTATGTATGTATATGGGTTTACACAGTTTCATGAAAACAGTTTTGTTGTGACTTATTTGTATCCCATTTTATGGCATACCTAGAAACCATGAATTGTTCAGCTCTCTAACATCACATTCTTCTGTTTGGTACTAATGGATATACAAAGGGAAAGGTCTAGGCTTTGGAGCAAGGTTATTTTACTTATTATGCGGCCACAAGAAACATCCAAAAACAGCATGGGACTTCTAGAATGCAAGGAGAATCTCTTTAAGCAATAATAAGACTGGAATTGTCCTTCAGTGCTTCACTCATGCACTGCAGTTTGCAAACTCTCATCTTAAGTTATTTTTGTTGTAAATATATTTTCCATTATTGATATATTATAGCTTATCAATAATGTATTTACAACAGTATACTTTTGTGTATATATTATAAGGTATAATCATGATAATATAATTATTTTTTTATTTTTCTTTTCCTTATTATGAAATATAATTTTTAGTCATGGGTCAATTCTATTTATGTTCAGAATTTTAACCAAAGACATGAAGTAAACTTACAGATGAGACATAAAGGGGATATTGCATTATTTCAGAGTAAGTATATGCAGATAAAATTACATCAGTAAACCTACAGATTCAAAGGAAAGAATGATTGCTGTTGAAAAAACTTCTTTTTGACTATGTAGACCTATAAAATTCTATAGTAGCTTGAATGCCCACCATTCGAGTGATTCAATATTTCCTGTTTTTTTTACGATAAATTAAGGAGCATATTAAACACAGTTTGTAACACTAGTTACACAATCTGAACCAGCTATTGGTTATATATTAAATTTCTATTTTAATTTATTTAATTTTATTCTTAATTGAAGTGTACTTGACATATTATATTAGTTTCAGGTGTACAACACAACGGTTCAACATTTATATACCTTACGAAATGCTCACAGCAGTAAGTGTAATTATCATCTGTCACTATACAAAATTATTACAATATTATTGACAATATTCCCTATGCTGTACTTTTCATCCCCTTGACTTATTATTTTACAAGTAAAATTCTGTACCTCTTAATCTCCTTCACCTATTTCACCCATCCCTCCACCCACCTCCCTTCTGGCAACCTCTTGTTCTAACCACTACTTACAAAAGTTGAACGAATTATTGGCTATATATTAAATTTCTCTCTGTCTAAAAATACCAAAACCTTATTCTTTAGCCTCATTTCTAACAATGCCTTCTTGAGAAAGTGAGTATTTTGGAACACCAAAACAACCTCAAATTTCATAAACAAATGTGTGCAACTTCCTTGGGAAAGGTTTGTTGTTTAATTTGTTTTTGAAGGAAGCAATTGATTTTTCTTGGCATATCTGATAAAAATAACGAGGCCTTGATTATCTAATCTGGAGGTCATGTCCTTCTTAGGAATCATCAGTGCATAACTCAGATAGAAGTGAATTCAAGTTCTCCTGGGACTGTCTTTTGATATATGACTGCAACATGCTACCACACAGCTTCTCTGCTATGAAATTACTAACATAAGCAGATTATAAGTAAAAACTATGTATATATTTACACATACATATGAATATATATATATTTCTTGTTTGTTTTGTGTGTTATATCAATATATATGGGAGGAACAAATTAGATAGCAAGACAGTGATTAAGGATACTTTTCTACTAAATTCCCATTAGTTTTGAGCACTTTCATCATAATCAGCTCCACTAACCCTGAATTTATGAAATTTTGGAAGCCTTGTTCAAGGGTTTCTTTACATTACGTACAATGTATAAAGATAGAATTTGAAAGCAAATTAAAAATGCAAATAAGATTGTGAGGTTATTTTTCAACATACAAAATGAAAAACAATTTATAAGTTTTATACTATGTAATTAGAAATTATTTTTACATCTTTCTTGGAGGAATTATCAGTGGACTTTTACTCTGTAGCATTTTTTAGTAGTTTGTGGATTGGAAAATAATAGAAAATGAATTTAATTAAAATCATTTTTATAATTTACATTCTAAATTAAATGGTTCATATTATCACTATCATTAATTCATATTAATGTAATTTGAGGGTTGATGAATTAAAGACATACTATAGGCATAGTGAAGATAGATTTCAGTAGGGGTGCCTGAGTGGCTCAGTCCTTAAGTGTCTGCCTTCGGCTCAGGTCATGATCCCAGGGTCCTGGGATCGAGCCCCATGTTAGGCTCCTTGCTCTGCGGGAAGCCTGCTTCTCCTTCTCCCACTCCCCTTTCTTGTGTTCCCTCTCTCACTGTCTCTCTCTGTCAAATAAATAAATAAAATCTTAAAAAAAAAGATTTCAGTAAAACTTTGTAAATTTCTCAATATTCGTAATTTCCATGTCGAATTTATGAAGAACCATTGAATAAATGCACTTAAATAATATTGGCCAATGACTAACTTAGGAGGAGGACTTTAATGTTGGGCTTATAAACAATATTATTAGGTTGAGGACATAGAGGGCATGGTGATAAAACTTTGAGATGACATGCAGATTCTATGAAAAGCAGAATTAATATTATCACTGATAATTTTGGCTTTGAAAGATCTTGAAAAGACAAAAAATGGCCAAAATGAAGATATGAAATTTAATGGAGCTAAGTGTGAAATTTACATTTATGTTAAAAAGTCAATTGTGCACAAAAAAATGAACTCAAAATGTATCAAAGACCTAAATGTAAGAGGTAAAACTATCAAACACTCAGGAAAAAACGGGAAAAGCTTCTTGACATTGGATTAGGAAGTAATTTCTTGGACATGACAACAAAAGCACAATCAGTAAAATTAAAAATAGATAAACTGGGCTACATCAACTTTAAAAATTTCAGTGCATAGGACACAGTCACAGAGTAAAAATGCAACTTCCATAATGGGAAGGAATATTTATAAATCATGTTTTTGATAAGGGATTAATATATGGAATATAAAAATAACTCCTACAGCTCAACAACAAAAAATAAATGACCCAATTTAAAAATGGGCAAAGACTTGAATAGACATTTCTCCAAAGGAGATATGCAAATAGTCAATAGGCATAAGAAAAAATGCTTAACATTGTTAGTCATTAGGAAGTTGCAAATCAAAACCACAATGAGATATTACTTCACACCTTTAAGATGGCTACTACAAAGAAAGAAAGAAAGAAAGAAAGAAAGAAAGAAAGAAAGAAAGAAAGAAGAAAGGAAGAAAAGAAAGAAAAGAAAGAAAGAAAGAAAAAGAAAATTAAGGAAAGGAAAGGAGAGAGGGAAGGAGGCAGGGAGGGAAGGAGAGAGAGATATGAATTAAATTAAATAAATACTAAGTGTTCTATGATAACCAAAAAACCCCCACACAATGTAATTAGCAAAGTGCTTAATATTAACTAATATTATTATATCTTTATACTATACTACCAAATAGCCTTTTCAAGAATGAAGTTATTGTGAAATATAATAAATAATTTCAAAGTATTTTTAGAGCTGTCTCTATGAAAGAGGTTTATTTATTTGGCAGCCAAAAGGCATAACTAGAAAGGTGTAATAGAAAGCTATGGGAAAGAAAGTAGGTTTGTCTTATTTTGAAGAAGCTTTCTACAGAATGAAATGTTTGCTTTTTGTTTGTCTGTTTGTTTTTTAAGATTTTATTTATTTATTTGACAGAGAGAGAGAGACAGACAGAGAGAGAGGGAACACAAGCAGGGGGAGTGGGAGAGGGAGAAGCAGGCTTCCCGTTGGGCAGGGATCCCGACGCGGGGCTCCATGCCAGGACCCTGGGATCATGACCTGAGCTGAAGGCAGACGCTTAATGACTGAGCCATCCAGACGCCCCCAGAATGAAATGTTTGAGAATTAAATAAGCTATCCTAAAATTTAGTGAGCTCCCTGACACTGTTCTTCAAGTAGCAGCTGGAACACCATATGGCAGGGATGTGTTAAGATGAATTTCTGCTCTGATTAAAGTGTTTGTGCTAGACAATATTTTCTTCTAATATTCCATGTTTCTATAACAAATATTTTTCTTACCAGTATTGACTCCAGTGCTCCTCACAAAGCAGTTGCTTAATTCTGAAAGATTGGCCCAAGTAGAAGGTTCTAGATCATACATAGCATAGGAAAGTAATTAAACTACCCAGTAAAATAATTGGGAAATATCTTGAGAGCCCACCATTCTGTGGGTGTACAACAATATATGGGTGCTGATTGTGGTGCCAATGCTGATTGAGAAAGTGGCCTTGGGTAAAAATGACAGATGTTTTATTGTGTCCTTTTGAATTATTGCTAATGCTTAGCCACAATTAGGGCTGACCTTTAGACAGAGTGAGATAAAATCTGAGGTAGGAAAAGAATCTCTGGAAGCAGGGGAAGCGACCTTTACAGAGTTACTGAAGAGGAGAGGAAGAAAAGAGACAAGAGTCGGGAAAAAAGAGGTATTTTTAAGCTCTTCCAAAAAATAAAAAGAAGTTGTCCTGTTGGAAGCAAAACCAAAGGAGTGGTTTAGAAGGTGGAATCTAACAGAAAAAGAGGACTGCCATGGTCAGAGTCACCACTGCCAGCTAACAATGAAGTAGAGTGTGGGCCCAAGGGCAAATTGAGCTGCCCTAAAAAAAGTTTAGAATCCAGATCTTGGGATAGAATCAACCACTGTATTCTGTAGAGGAGAGACCACATATGGGTATTATATTTAATTTTGGGCATGCTATTTTAAGACAGACACTGACCTAGATTTAGTTTAGAAGAGAATAAGCAGACCAGGAGATTGTTTGGAATCACGTCATAAAAAGAATGACTAAAGAAACTAGAGAAGATGTAGCTTTGGAGAGGGACTATAATTCCCTTACGATATTTGAAGGAATCTCATTTAAAAATACCATTACTATTACCTCAAGGGGTTGAAGAGAGTCAGCAATGAGTGCTACCCAACAATGGCCTAAACTGTATCATGAAGTAGTTGGCTCCCTCACTGTTAGAGGTATCCAGGTAGACCCTGGATGATGGACATTGCATTAGGTATCATAGATCTAGATTCCCATTTTCTATTTTAACATGATGACTTGTCTCATGCAAGAGAGGTGGAAGATTAATTCTAGACAGTGACTCCCAATTGGTAAGTAGTGGCTCCAAATCTTTCTTGAAGCTTTCTGATATTTTTAGGGTGAGAGGAAGGCAGTAGCTATCATAAATCCATGGGTTTCAGAACAATGGTGAGAAGAAGGGTGAAGACTGAGTATAGATGGGGAGTGGTCATCACTACCAATCAAGATACAGTAAAGCAGCCTACCTGGAAGAAAGGAGTCCAAAGACCTTAGGAAGACCTTTAGGAAGTTAGTAAAATTCCACTCAACATTATTTAGTAAGGGACCGCAGCATGCCCTGGGGCTTTGCTCTAGGGTTATAATGGTGAACAAAAATACCAACAGCTTTCCAATTTATTATTTCGAGGCTCCAGATCTGGAGAAAAGACTTGGATTTTGACATCTTAGAAAAATTCATCAAAGAAAATTTCAAACAAATTACTCAGAAACAACACTTAACGTATTATCTTTAGTGGAAGAAACAAACGTGATTTAAATATAATGTTGTATATGGAGAGTATAATATTGAATGAGGAAATTTTAGAAGGAAGAATTTTATTAATCTGAATAGGATAGAAATCATATCATGGGTAAGAAATTACAATAAGAATATAATTGCATAAAAGTAAGAGGTATATATCGTAGTCTCTAGAGGTGGTATATTTAACCAATACAAAGTAAATACATCATTTTAAATTCAAATAGCTATAATATTTTTATTTTTTTTAAATTTTCTTTATTTAAATTTAATTAATTAGCATACAGTGTAGTAGTTTCAGAGGTAGATTTTAGTGATTGATCAGTTGCATATAACACCCAGTTCTTATTTCATCAAGTGCTCTCCTTAATGCTCATCACCCCATTACCCCATCCCTCCATCCACCTTCCCTCTAGCAACCCTCAGTTTGTTTCCTACAGTGAAAAGTCTCTTATGGTTTGTCTCCCTCTCTGATTTCATTAGATTTTATTCTTGTTCCCTTCCCCTATGATCCTCTGTCTTGTTTCTTAACTTCCACATATGAGTGAAGTCCTATGGTAATTGTCTTTCTCTAATGAGCTATTTTGCTCAGCATAATACCCTCTAGTTCCATCCACACCTTTGCAAATGGTAAGATTTCATTTCTTTTTTTGATGGCTGAGTAATATTCCACATCTGCTACATCTGCTTAACCCATTCATCTGTCAAAGGACATCTGGGCACTTTTCATATTTTGGCTATAGTGGACATTGCTGTTATAAATATTGGGGTGCAGGTATACCTTCAGATCACTATGTTTGTATCCTTTGGGTAAATACCCAGTAATGCAATTGCTGGTCATAGGGTGGCTCTATTTTTAACTTTTTGAGGAACCTCCACACTGTTTTCCGGAGTGGCTGTACCAGCCTGCATTCCCTCCAGCAGAGTAAGAGGGTTCCCCTTTTACTATTATTATATTTTTATTGAATAAAGCATCCACAAAGTCCCCTTTGCCACAAAAACTTTCTTTATTTTTCTGAATGTTTAGATTTTGCCAAATTAATTTTAGATTATTAGCTACTCCAAAGTCTTTGCTAATAACAATTTTTCAAATTCACAAACCCCAAAATATTTAGATTGGTCTTAAAACCTTAAACAGGAGGACATAATTTCTTTCCCACACCAATATCTTTTAACTCTTGTTACTTCTTTTTTTTCTTTTTCTTTTTTTTTTTTTAAAGATTTTATTTATTTATTTGAGACAGAGAGAATGAGAGAGACAGAGAGCACATGAGAGGGGGGAGGGTCAGAGGGAGAAGCAGGCTCCCTGCCGAGCAGGGAGCCCGATGCGGGACTCGATCCAGGGACTCCAGGATCATGACCTGAGCTGAAGGCAGTCGCTTAACCAACTGAGCCACCCAGGCGCCCTTTTTTTTTCTTTTTTTAAAGATTTTTATTTATTTATTTGGCAGAGAGGGACACAGCGAGAGAGGGAACACAAGCAGGGGGAGCGGGAGAGGGAGAAGCAGGCTTCCTGCTGAGCAGGGAGCCCAATGCGGGGCTCGATCCTAGGACCCTGAGATCATGACCTGAGCCGAAGGCAGATGCTTAACGACTGAGCCACCCAGGCGCCCCTAACTCTTGTTACTTCTTAGCACAACTTCAAAATCTGTGTAGAATTTGTATGGAAATGTTTTTTATTAGTTTTGATTTCACCCAACAAGTTTTTAATTTTTTTTTAATATCTATTTAAAAAGAGTTAATACTCATTTGACTTTGTGTTGTCTCTCTGTCCACACATGGTGCTAAGGGTTATGCCAAAAAAACTCTGGATATGGATCCTTCGTTTCATTTTGTTTGTTTGTTTTGTTTTTTTAAAGATTTCATTCATTGATTTGAGAGAGAGAGAGCATGGGCAAGAGAGTGCAAAAAGGAGAGCAGCAGAGGGAGAGGGAGAAGCAGACCTCCCACTGAGCAGGGAGCCTGATTTGGGGCTTGATCTCAGGACCCTGGGATCAATGACCAGAGCCGAAGGCAGCTGCCTAACCAACTGAGCCACGCAGGTGCCCCTGGATCCTTTGTTAATTGTACAATGTCATTGGCAGGTAATTCTCCCAGTGGCTTGTTAAAGCCTTGACAAATTTTCATCCTTAATTTCATTTTATGTAAACTTTTTATGCAAACTAACTGTGCACAAGTCGTAAGTGGACAGCTTCACAAATTTACAGAAATTGAACACACTGTATTATGATCATCACTCAGATTAAGAAACAGATCATTAGTAGTGCTCTAAAACATTCCCTCTTGCCCACTCCCAGCCACAAGTTCTTCATAGGTAATTACTATCCTGAATATTAACACCAAAGATTGCCTTCGCCTATTTCTGAGGCTTACATAAATAAAATAATAAATCTGTACCCTCTTGCAACTGACTTTTTTTCACTCAAAATTATGTTTCTGAGATTCATCCACATTACAACATATTGTTTTAATTTATGCATTATCATTGTGTAATATTCCATGGTATACTAATATTTATCCATTGTACTCTTTTTTTAAAAGGTTTATTTATTTGAGAGAAAGTGAGAGCTTACACACACAAGCATGAGGGGCAGAGGGAGAAGGAGAGAGAATCTCCAGCAGACTCTGCACTTAGTGTAGAGCCCAATGTCAGGCTCAATCTCACGACCTGAGATCATGACCTGAACCTAAACCAAGAGTCAGACACTTAACTGACTGCACCACCCAGGTGCCCCTATCCATTGGCCACTTAATAGATATTTGACTTGCTTCTATTAGGGCTATTAAGAATAATGTTTTTATGGGCGCCTGGGTGGCTCAGTTGGTTGAGCGACTGCCTTCGGCTCAGGTCATGATCCTGGAGTGCCTGGATCGAGTCCCGCATCGGGCTCCCTGCTTGGCGGGGGGTCTGCTTCTCCCTCTGGCCCT
This sequence comes from Neomonachus schauinslandi, assembly GCF_002201575.2. NCBI lineage: Eukaryota > Metazoa > Chordata > Mammalia > Carnivora > Phocidae > Neomonachus > Neomonachus schauinslandi. The sequence continues at coordinate 121,213,912 of NC_058404.1, read as the reverse complement.
CCCCCCTCTCATGTGCTCTCTCTCAAATAAATAAATAAAATCTTTAAAAAAAAAAAAATAAATAAAATAAAATTTAAAAAAAAAAAAAAAAAACTATTAAGAATAATGTTTTTATGAGGATTCATATATATGTCTTTTGAACATATATTAACATATGGTTGCAATTTTGTTAGATATATCCAGAAAAGCAAAATTGCTGGGTTATAGGTATATGTATATTTAGCTTTAGTAAATATTGCTAAAAAGTTTTCCAAAGGAGTTGTACCCATCTTGCCTTCTACCATCAGTGTATGGTTGCCCTACATCTTTGCCAATAGTCAGTACTCTAAATCTAGTTCATTTTAACCATTCTGGTCAAGGGGTTGTGATATCACACTATGGTCCTAATTTGAATTTTCCTGGTGGCTAATGAAGTTGATTATCTTTTTATCTACTTATTAGCTGTTTGGATAGCTCTTTGGTGAAAGTTCTATGCAAACATTTGCTCTTTGTCCTACTAGTTTGTTTCTTTTTTCCATTCTGTGGCTTTTGTTTTAACTCTTTTATTGGTGTCTGTTGATTAGTAAAAGATCTTAATTTTAATGTAGTTCATTTTAGCAATATTTCCTTATGGACAGTGCTTTTTAAATTCTTTTCATGTCTCCTGTAAGATATGTTTGCCAATAAAGTTGATTAACTGCTCACATATTCTTGGTCAAAATATCTAAGGCTGAGAACCAAAAGGAATTTGGATATGTATCTTATACTAAGCCATTGCAACTTGACTTGCATTACATAATGTGAAAATAATTTCTGTGCACAATAATTAAAAAATCATTTATGAAATCATGGAATGCTCAAATCCAGGAAAAATTTTTCCTTTCATCATTTTTGTCTTACATTTGGTACAGGGAAAAAATAATGTGTTGCTAGAATATCTTCAGTTTCATATTTTTTCTAAGGATGAAAAATCAGAGAGTAGATAATCTCACTGCTTATCTCTTATCAGGAAAGTGTCTGGTCATCTTTGCAAACTGCACAACTTAGTTAAATGTCATCACATCCAGATATAACTTAAAACTCATAAATTCCTTGATTATTTCTACCTAGAATAATGGCTTCCATGAAAATGAACAGGTAGGGGCACCTGGGTGGCTCAGCCGTTAAGCATCTGCCTTCGGCTCAGGTCATGATCCCAGAGTCCTGGGATGGAGCCCTGCATCAGGCTCCTTGCTCCGCGGGAAGCCTGCTTCTCCCTCTCCCCCCCACCCCCCACTTGTGTTCCCTCTCTTGCTGTGTCTCTCTCTGTCAAATAAATAAATAAATAAAATCTTAAAAAAAAAAAAGAAAATGAACAGGTATACCAATTTTCTGCATTTCCATTTCTCTATCCTTTCTTAAATGAAGACAGTAGCCCAAAGAAGTTATGTCTTCTGCCCAAATTACTCAATGATTTGAAAGAAATTATCCTACTTAGTATTCAAAAAATATTATTATTTATCAAATTAGTATAAATTACTACAAATCAATATTGATATTAACCTATATATTTCCCCATCTAAACTTTTATTTTTAAAAAGTTTTCTGCAGTAAACTAGATAGACATTTTTCTGAAGTTTCTATTTTTTTTCCCTGTTCATTATATACACAGTTAAATGATAAAAAGTTTTTTCAGAAGATCTGATGTTTTTTCTGGAAGTCATAACAGTTGGACAACTATACTTTAGGGAATTGAAGGGAAGTTGTGTCAGTTTTAAGCTTTATAGCACCAATATTTCTTTATTGTTTAAATGTCAGTATTCTAAACCAATTCACAGACCAGACATTTATTTATCTTGATTATTAAAGAATGTTATAGGAGTCTTTTTTTATTGCTCTTTATTTTATTTCAGGGAAATGATCTATATCCCTGAACTTATGTTGTACATATTATTTAAACATTTCAATTAATGTTTTTCTCATTTAGCTCACATTTGAAAGCTACTTCAGTCCACTTAACACACACAACCAAAAATTGTGAAATCAGTCTTTACCAGAAATCTATTTGTCCTAAATTCTAATTCAATTACTCAGGGGTACAAAAACAGAAACTCGTAGACACATTTGGAGCGGCACAGAGAAGTGCAAATGCCCTGAAGCTCATCTCCACAGTGCATCTGGAACCTCTCCAAAACCATGGAGAACCTGAAGAATAGGGATGAATGCTTGGAATCAAAAGAGAATGGAAATTAAGGATAATGGAAGACAATCAGACCAGCCTCTAGAACAGTGGATCACTGTCTGAAGAATTGGAAATCAGAGTAGAGATAAAATTCCAGGATCTAAGAATAGTGATCTTCCAGACTCACTAAAAATAACTTTTAAGAGTAATCTATGTGAGCAAAGCCATACTTAACACAATGGGATAAAGGAAGAGAATGTTACTAACTCCAAGTTACACACACCATTGTTACACTGGATGAAGTAGCTTACTTTATTAAGAGTGTGTATATGACATCATTTCCATTTAGTTCATTAATTATTTATTTGCTATTGTATGCAAGGCCCTAAAACTGATATACAGCCACCCACTACAGAACTTCTCAGGTTAATTTTAAAAAGGCAAGCAAGAAGAAGAAGAAAGAAGAAACCACTTTATTAATTAAAAACCACTCTATTTTAGAAATTGTGCTTTTTTTTAAGATTTTATTTTATTTTTATTTTATTTTTTTAAAGATTTTTTAATTTATTTATTTGACAGAGAGATAGAGAGAACAAGTAGGCAGAGAGGCAGGCAGAGGGAGAGGGAGAAGCAGACTCCCAGCTGAGCAGGGAGCCCGATGCGGGGCTCGATCCCAGGACCCTGGGATCATGACCTGAGCCGAAGGCAGCCGCTTAACCGACTGAGCCACCCAGGCGCCCCTAAGATTTTATTTTTAAGTAATCTCTACCCCCAACGTGGGGATTGAATTTACAACCCCGAGATCAAGAGTCACATGCTCTACCAACTGAACCAGCCAGGCACTCCTGTGCTGGGTTCTTTATGTACTTTCTGCCACTTAATTATAATCTTGGGAACAAGGAGGTCTTTTTCTCCCATGTTACATGTGAATAAGCCAAAGTTCCATGAGTTTAAGTGACATACCCTAAATCACAGTTAGAAATTAGAACCCAATTCTGTCTGACTTCAAATAACTCTTCACTACAAGACGCCATACCTGTAAGTGGCTAAAAAGCCACGCCAATAAAGTGCTACATGATACAACATAGCAAAAAGCACAAGATTATAAGTGAGTAATAAGATACAGGTTTTCTAAAAAAGGGCTCTTCCACAGGCCCTTGGAAGATAAATAAGATTAGACAAAATAGTAGAAGGAAACTCTTTAAGAAGGGTCTATTAGAAGAATAAAGGTGAGAAATTAAAGGAGGTCTTAAGAATTAATTTTTAAAAATCTCAAAGAAACAAAAGATCAATTCAGTGAAACTTAAGACTGGCTCCTCACACCCCTACTCCCTCTCCCCATGCTTCCACACTGTGGCTAGAGTAGTAATCTTGAAAAACACAAATAGGGCAGTTCACTTTTTGTTTCAAAACCCCTCCCTGACTGCTTTGGCCTTTAGGGCAAAGTCCGCACACTGTAAACAGCTCCCAAGCCTACAGGATATGGGCCTCATTTGTTCGTCACTCAGTATTTCTGCTGTAGGGATCCTCTTTTTATTTCCTTAGAAGCACCACATTCTTCTCAGCCTCAGGTTCCAACGCTATTCCCTCTGCCAGAATTTCTCTTTTTCCTTCCTTCTGTGCATTTGTTCAAAACTTATTTTTCTCAGACTCTACACCCCTTGAAGGCAGAGATCAGACTTACCATATCTGCTACATTGGCCAGATCTAACTGACTCTGATTTTAATTTTTTCACACAATATATGTAATTACACATTATGAAAGACCCTTTGGAAAATACCATGCATGAGGCCTGAAAGACCTGGCATGGCTTACAACAATTTTTGTCTCAGGAAGAGAAGGAATTGAAGAACTACGGACTATTGTTCTCAAGCAAGGTACAGCAATATTTCTGGATTTCTGGGCTCCTTCTAAAAGATAGAGTTGCAAAACTATAAAAGGGAAGAGACTATGAAATGTATATAAAACCTCTGCATCGAGCCATGTTGTTGAGGAATTACGATTCTTTGAATTGGGAGAAACCGGAACCAGGTGAAGTGAGAATATGGTGAACCAAGATCATCAAGAACACGTTCATTTCTGCCAAGATGACAGAAGGAAAAAAGGGTCAGGACATTCCCCAGAAATAATTGCTCAGTTGGACTCATAAAGTTTTGATGATCTAAGCAGCCACCCCATCATCTTCTCCCCCATTGCCAGGTAGGGAAACCAGCTCTGGGAGTCAGGTTAGCCCTCCAATAAAAGCACGCCACACTGAAGCAGGGCACAGACATGAAAAGGGCAATAGCAATTATATCGGCACCATTTAAAATTGGACATAAAAAGACCATGAGCCCTTTGGCCACATCTGTCCTTCAATGTTACATAATTTTGTGACAACTTGCAATACAAAAGAATCAAAGTAGTCCTGCCCTGAGATGAGAGGCAGCCCTAATTTGGGTAAGCTGCAGATTACTATGTACTTAGCCTCCTTTCATAAATATTTGTCAAATTAATAAATAGATGAATCAGCAGAAGTGATGTCAACCTAATCGGGTATTTAAAAAATAGCTTACACATAGTAACTCATTAAATCCATAAATACATCGAGTCACTCAAGAATAACCCTAAATACGTTGTTGTCATGAAAGTATTGGCAATTTCAATGTGTTTTCAAGCATGATGTTAACTTTTTTCAACCAGACAAATTCTTTTTTTTTTTAAGAAATTTTTTTTTTTTAAGATTTTATTTATTTATCTGAGAGAGAGAATGGGAGACAGAGAGCATGAGAGGGGAAGGGTCAGAGGGAGAAGCAGACCCCCTGCCAAGCAGGGAGCCCGATGTGGGACTCGATCCCGGGACTCCAGAATCATGACCTGAGCCGAAGGCAGTCGCTTAACCAACTGAGCCACCCAGGCGCCCCAACCAGACAAATTCTTAATTCATGGATGATCCATACCACTGCTCAGTATTATGGTTTTAATTTATTTTTATTTTATAGTCCAAAAAGAATTGGATTTGCTTGGATAATTTGTTTCTGAGCTATACACTTGTTTTTGTAGGAGATGAGAGAGATGTGAATGGCAAATGATCTATTGCAGAAAGCTTGGGGTGTTTCTTTTTTTTTTTTCTTTTTAAGTATTTTTTTTATTATTATGTTATGTTAACCACCATACATTACATCATTAGTTTGTGATGTAGTGTTCATAATTCATTGTTTGCGTATAACACCCAGTGCTCCATGCAGAACGTGCCCTCTTTAATACCCATCACCAGGCTAACCCATCCTCCCAACCCTTCCCCTCTAGAACCCTGTTTGTTTTTCTGTCCATGGTCTCTCATGGTTCATCTTCCCCTCCGATTACACCCCTTCACTCTTCCCCTCCTGCTATCTTCTTCTTCTTCTTTTTTTAACATATAGTGTATTATTTGTTTCAGATGTACAGATCTGTGATTCAACAGTCTTACACAATTAACAGCGCTCACCATAGCACATACTCTCCACAATGTCTATCACCCAGCCACCCCATCCCTCCCACCCCCCACCACTCCAGCAACCCTCAGCTTGGGGTGTTTCTAAAAACAAATGAGTAACAGAGGTCTCATTTAATCCTGCTTCTTTGAACTCATATCTACATAGGAGAATAGAGAGACATGATATGAAATTATGATGACTTACTTTATAGAAAGAGGCCATTTATTTACTTATTTTTGCTAGTTTTGAGAAGCCTCAAATTTCACCCAAAAAAAGTCAGTAAAAATAACTGAGTTGTTATGCCATAACATAATCAGAGATACTATTATGTTTGATGGTATTGAGTTGCATCTGTAGGAGATCAGAGACTCTTCCTTTATTAAAATTAGAAGTAATAAAAGCAACATTCATTGAATGCTTATTATGTGCCAGCACTTTTCTAAAGGCTTTATTTAGATTAATTCATTTAATCTTCATCTCAATTCTGAGAGGGAGGTACTTACATTATCAACCTCTTTTTATAGATGAAGAACCAAAGACACAGCAAATTTAAATAAGTTGGTTGAGGTTATCCAAACTTGTGGCAGAGTTGGAACCTGATCTTAGATCTGTCCTAGTATAAATGTTATTAACTCCATTGTACATCATAAAAACTCCTGTTGCAGGATCAAATATGGATCTGAAGTTGACTAACAACTCCAATATTTTCTTCATCAGCCCATTTAGAAAATAAACTTGGACTTCAAAACAACAACAACAACAACAACAATGGAGGGGTGCCTGGGTGGCTCAGTCAGTTAAACTTTTGACTCTTGGTTTTGGCTCAGGTCTTGGTCTCAGGGTCACAAGTTCAAGCCCCGCATTGGGCTCCATGCTGGGCATGGAGTCTACTTAAAAACAAACAAACAAACAAACCAAAAAAAAACCATAAAACAAAACAAAACAAAAAAACAGTGGAGAATGTCCTTTCTAGAGCATGTGGAATGAGATGCGAGCAGGAGAGTAACCTATCCCCTTTCTAAGTTTAATGATTGTTTTTAAACTAAGAATCCATTTGATAGTTTAGCAACTCATCTGGGATCAGGATATTAAGTTATCAGCTTGAACCATAAGAAACTGTTGTTTTTATAGGTCAAACCTGGGGAACTATTGATAACTTCATATGGTTCAACCTATTAGCTTTCAGTTTCTTTCTGTGGCACTCCAACCCAGAGTGGTTACAGTCAACAATGCAAATTAAAATTTCTATTTGCAAATCTAGAATTATTTAGGGCCCAGCAAAGGCTAGGGAAAACGGAAGACACAACCACTATAGTCAAGGAACTTAGAATAAAGTCAGTCATGAAACAAAGAGGGTTAAAGTAACATACAAATAATTATTAAATCATCATGGAGTTGTAGATGGAGAAAGCTACAGATATTTGGGTAAGTGCCAGGATGTGAGTTTTGAGAAAAGAGATTGGTGGAAAAGGCCTACATGGTTGTTCAAGTCAGGAGGAATAGCATGATAATAAGCAGACAGTTGGGACCATCATGAAGTGTGAAATATGTGGAGAGGAAAAAGGACCAACTCAATCTGGGTTCCAATGATCCAAAAGGAGGTTGGGCTGGATGGGAGAGGAGGTGAAAGTGGGAGGAGAAACCTAGTCTTGATTCTTCCAGGGTTGCTATTTGGCTTTTCCTTGAGAATCTGTGAGTAAAACCACATGTTCCTGGAGGATTAAGCTGGTTAACAGGCACAGTATAAGAGACTGGGGCAGAGTGATGAGAAGTCCAGCTAAATGGTTCACAGCCAAGTAGAGGGCCAGGGTCAGGGTAGTGAAAATGAAAACAATTATTTTGAATTCAACACATTGAATTAGAGACACAGTTTGAAGGAAGATGTACGTAATAGGATTTGATTTCTGATTTGACTTATTCATGGTGTTAAAAAATGGGTCTAAGATATTGAGTCTAAGTGGATTAAGAAAAATGGGGTTTTATTGTTTTAAAGATAAGTAAAATGAAGAAGGGTAAAAGGTTGGGAAAGTGATTTATTCTAATAAGTACATAAAGTAATAAAAGCTTATTATTGACTGCCCACTGTCTTAAGCATTGAATACTAAGGAACGTAGGAAGTACACATGTATATGCAAACACACGTGCATGTGTATTACACTCACTTAATCCTTAAAATAATACCGCAAGACAAGTATTAATATTTCAATTTTATAACTAAAGAAATGGAGATTCAGAGAGGTAAAATAATTTCACCTGAGTGGCACATCACGAAATATTTATGACTTCTAAGAACAAACCTCTGCTCTTTCATCTTCCACCCAAGTGGAATTTGAAATGACAGTGGAAACTTCAAGTGATCATATCTTAAATACAGCACAGAACAGAAGATGAACACAACAAAAAATTAAAAAAAAAAAAGAACAGAAGATGAGAAGTGAAGACTGAAGCATTGAATTTGGAGGTCATCAGGATTAGCTGAGCTTTAGAAGAAGATGGTCACTCAGTATTTAGGAATACGGGAGGCAGAAAAGAAAACAAAACCAAAATCCCAGAAGTTACTTAGAACAATGGATAGAAAGTTTGGAGGGCAGGTCAGGAAAGGCAAGAGAACCAGCGAGTTAGTGTTGGAGAATCCATTATCATGTGTTCAGTTATTTATTCAACAAATAAGTGTTGACAATTTACAAACCCCCAATTCACGGCCCCTGCTGCGACTCTAGTAGTGAACAAGTCTAGACATGGCCTCTGCCGCCATGGAAGTAGGAGGGGGAGAAGACTGAGTTCATCTGTTAATACCTCCAGTTGTAAGTTTTTTTAAAAAAATACCAGGGGCGCCTGGGTGGCTCAGTCAGTTAAGCGGCTGCCTTCGACTCAGGTCATGATCCCAGGGTCCTGGGATCGAGTCCCACATCGGGCTCCCTGCTCTGCGGGGAGCCTGCTTCTCCCTCTCCCTCTGCCTGCTTCTCTGCCTACTTGTGTTCTCTCTCTATGTCTCTGTCAAATAAATAAGTGAAATCTTAATAAATAAACAAATAAGTAAATAAAATTTTAAAAATAAATAAATAATTAAAATAAATAAATAAAAAATAAAAAAAATACCAGCTGCCGTGACAATTTGTGGTAAATGCTGCACCTGGGATGAAGTGGGAGGGGTCAAGAAGACTTCCTTGAGAAAGGGACAAATGAGTTGAGATGTAAAGGTCCAGTGGAAGTTAAAACAGGTAGAAAGTGTTCTAGGCAAAGGGAGCTGCTGAGTAGAAAGGGAACATGCTCAAAAGACAATGTCAAAAAGGAAGAGAAACTGGTTTGCCTGGCTGGCTCAGTCAATAGAGCATGTGACTCTTATCTCTGGGTTGTGAGTTTAGCCCCACATTGGGGGTGGAGCCTACTTAAAAAAAAAATGAACAGGAACTTGGCAAGTCGGGTAGAGGCAGGGGTTGGGGGAAGGGGATAAGCAGTGCAAGGCTAGAGTCTAGGAACCCTTAGGGTCTCAGGAGGATTCCACTTTTTCTGGATCAAGTACTTCTGGAGCATGGGCTGATCAATCCTGGGTTTTCAGAGTCTTGGTTCTTTGAGGTTTATAGCCAGAGACAGCTCATCTTTTTTTAAGATTTATTTATTTATTTTAGAGAGAGAAAATGCGCATCTGCACGAGAGTGGGGAGAGCAGAGGGAGAGAGAGAATCTTAATCATGCTCCATGCTTAGCCTGGAGCTTGATCTCACGACCCTGAGATCCTGACCTGAGCCAAAATCAAGAGTCAGCCACTTAACTGACTGATCCACCTAGGCACCCCAGGCAGCTTCTATCTGTACCTGACTACAGAAGGATTTCTGCACTGTTACCTCACTGACCTTCCCCACGGTTTCATTTGATGATAAATAAGACCTATCACCAAAAACTACTATTATTTTTAACACTTAAAAATTATTATGATGATTTTTGCTAATTAAATTGCCACTTTAAAATTAAATTACAATGTCAGTAGAGAAACTTCGCCTGCCATGGCTGACGTAATGTACCTAAAAAGGGTACTAAAATGAAACCAGGTGTGAATTTCAGAAAATGTTGAGAGAAATCTCTTTCTCGATAATCCTTGACTCTTGTGTTCTTTTTTCCCTCTTACCTGTAGTTCTAAAATAGAATAGAACAGCAGCAAAATGCAAGTCTTTTTCCCGTGAAGAAATAAAACTCCATAGCCCTCTCCACCTCTGTGTTCATAAAGTGGAGAGAAGAGCAAGATGGTGATATTGCTCAGAACAGTACTGTACCCCTATGTCAGTGTGTTCAGCAAATTCCCCAGTGTTAATGTATTGTCATAAAGACCACAGTTTAAGGAAGCCATGTCTGCAGCAAGCAAATGGATTTGGGGGAGCAGAAATCCACATGGTTGATATATTCTGTATCCATTGTTAAAAAAAAGTCTTGGTCTCCTAGCAAGACTGTAGGGAAATCCATCAGGGGTATGGAATTAGATGGCCACATAGGCGGGATACCTGTAGAGTGTTCAGTTTTATGAAAAGCTTTCACTAAAAATTATATATATTATGCAAAATTTACAGTAATGTAAGGTGAAGGCAGGAATTGTTCAACTCCCCCACAAGCAATTCAGGGTTCTCACAGTACCCAGTAGCTAAGGGTCTGCAATGTACGGGAGAAAAAAAAATGAAAGACATTATGTGGGATGCCAAACTGGTTAGCCATTCATGATTAGGGAGAATTTCCTCCTCAAAAAGAGATTTCAGAGCATCCTTATCCAGGCTCTTCTTTTGTAAAAACCTTCTCCAAACTTGGGAGGTGGAGGGAAATGAAACATTTTCTCCCGTAAATAAACAAGTGAATAATTAAGTTAGAACAACACGATTCAAGAACATAGAAACCAAGGCCTGCACTTTGTAGAGAGCGGACAAGTAAATTCCCAGATTGTGCAGGCCCACTTCCAGTTACTTTCTTTCTCATAGAGTGCTTGAGGACCAGCTACATATTATTTTCATGGTTGTTATTTATTTTTTTTATATCCGTGAATGTATGTATATGCTTTATACCAGTTCTTTTAAGATCTTTGTCTGCCCTAATATCACTTCTGCCCTTTGTGTTCTTTCTTATTGGTATATTATTCTTCTGGATATAGGTTGTACTTACTGCTTCTTTGCATGGCTGGTAGTTTTTACTTGGGTTCCAGACATTGAGTATTAGATTTTGTTAAATACCTCTTTAAAGAGTATAGGATTTTGTTTTGGCAAGTGATATATTGTCTGAGAATCAGATCATTTTCAGATTTACTTTACAAGTTTTGTTCCAATGAAGCCAAGACAGTCTTTTATTCTGGGCATAATTTAGCCTCATTACTAAAGTGTGACCCTTTTGAGGACTGTACCTTGTGTATTGAGGTCTTTCTACTCATGTTGATGGAAACACAAACTACTCCTAGTGTAGACTCAAGATTGTTCTCCTTACTGGGGCACCTTGGTGGCTCAGTTGGTTCAGCATCTGACTCTTGATCTCACCTCAGGTCTTGATCTCAGGGTGGTGAATTCAAGCCTTGCATTGGGCTCCACTCTGGGCATGGAACCTACTTTAAAAAAAAAAAAAGAAGACGATTGTTCTACTTACTGCTTTTACTGCTTTCTAGTGTGCTTTTCCTCAGGCCTTGGAGAATTTTACCCCACACATATTCAGATCAGTGTATAAAGCCTCAGTGGGACCCCTCTGTAGATGTTGGGAACTCTCTCTGTAAGCAGCTTCCTCTTCTTTGATACTCTGCCCCCCAAACTCTGTCCACTTTGGTTTCCCCAAACTCTGATCTCTGGTTCTTCAATTCAGTGAGATCTCTAGTCTCTATTTCAAATCTCCCCCCTTGTTTCTGGGCTGGATGCTGGCTCTAGGAAGTAAGCTTGTGTAATCACCGAAATCCACCTAGTTAGCTTCACGTCCCTTCTGAATCATGATCTGGTCTGCCTGTCCTCCATCAACTGAAAACTTATGTTTTATAAATTTTGCTGATTATTCTAGTTGTTTACAGCAAGAAGGTAATTCTCACAGCAACTAATCCTTCTCAAGTAAGAGAAAAAAGAAGAAATATAAAATTATACTGCCTTTTGTATTTACATACCTAATGACTTTTACTGGTTCTCTTTGTGTTTTCGTATAGATTGGAATTACTGTCTGTTATCACTAGCTTTCTGCCTGAATCATTTCATTTAGTATTTCTTAAGGCAGGTCTGCTGGCAACAAATTCTCTCCATTTTTGTTTATCTGAGACTGTCTATTTTGCCTCCTTTTTTGAAAGATAGTTTTGCTGTATAAAAGATTCTTGGTTGACAGTTTACCTTTAGCACTTTGAATATGTCAAACTACTGCTGTTTGGTCTTCATTGTTTCTTATGAGAAGGCAGCTATTAATCTTACTGGGGTTTCCTTGTACATGATGAGTCATTTTTCTCTTACTGTTTTCAAGATTTCCTCTTTATTTTTGGCCTTCAGTATTTTTACTAAGATGTATCTGACTGTAGATTTGAGTTTATTCTATTTGGCACTTGTTGAGCTCCTGTGATGTATAGGTTAATATTTACCACCAAATTTGGTAAGTCTTTGTTATAATTTTTAGAATTTTTTCTCCCTTTCTCTCCTTGCCTTCTGATACTCCAATTACACATATGTTGGTGCACTTAATAGTGTCCCACATGTCTTGGAATTTGTGTTAATTTTTCTTCATCCTCTTTTTTTTCCGTTTTTCAGATTGCATGATCTATATTGATCTATCTTCAAGGTCACTGAATTTTAATGCTATCAGTTCAAATTTATTGTCAAGGCCCTCTAGTAGTGATTGTACTTTTCAACTCCAGACATTTCATTTGCTTCTTTTTAATAACTTTTACCTCCTTATTAGTATTTTCTATGTGTTGAAACACCATCATTAAATCTTCCTTTAATTCTTTAATTATATTTTCTTTTGGTTCTTTGGATGTAATTATCATAGCTGCTCTAAAGTCTTTATCTGCTAAGATGAGCATCTAGGCCCCTTAAAATTCATTTTCTATTGCTTTATTATCTTATTTTTCTTGTACATGAGCCATACATTCCTAAGGTTGTTTTGCATGTCTCATAAAATTTTTGTTGAAAAATGTAAATTTTAGAAAATATATTGTAGCAAGGTCTAGGCACTGATTCCTCCCAACTTGGGCATTATTACTGTTGGCCTGATGGTTTGTTTATTTGTTTAGTGACTTGGCTCAGCTGATTCTGAGAAATCTATTTTATTCACAGTACACACTATTTTATGTCCTCACTCAGATTTTTTTCCATTATTTCATTCTTTTACTATGGCTACCTAGGGGTTACCCTTGGATTAGCTTAAGCCTCTTACTGATCAAAGGTTGTGCTTAAGCCCTCTTAATCAGTTATATTTTTATCCTCTACTATTGAGTATGTATGCATGGCTTGGAGGCTGCTGTCATAGCTCAGAAATTTTATAGGTTTTGCCCTATGTTTAGCCAGGGACCTGAAGATTGGAAGCTCTCTCTCTCTGATCCTTTCTGAGATGGTCCTGCTGTGGGCCTGCACGTAATCTTCCACACTGCCAGGGATGAAAGTAATTTTATTTTTAAATCTGCTCTAGGAGTGGCTCTTATTTGAGTAGCTAAATGTTTAATTAGCATTTAGTGTTCCGGTGAGGCATCTGCCCTGTGTTAATGGGTCTGTGTATTACAATTTTGTAAATAAAATAAATAGTCACATCTCTTTCAAATATCATAAGTCATATTGTAAACGTTTTCAGGAAATTTTTCTTAAGAAAGTTATAAAGGTAGAAAAATGCCATGCCATGTAATATTCCCTTGTGGATTAAAGTATGTTGTTAATATTTTCTAAAAGGAAACACTCTTTCATCTTAATTAGAATATTGAAGTCCTTCTCATTTTTTTGTGCAGTGAAGACTGATTTTTCTCCTATTGTTTTTGAATATATCTTATGCAAACAAAAATAGCTGACTCACAGCATCTTCTTATATGATATTTAAAAAATTTTCCTGGCTACTTAAAGCATGGAAATTGCTTTTTTTGATTTGATTATAGAAGGTTACATAGTCCTTTTAAAATATTTTAAAAATTCAGAAAAGGAAAAAGAAAAAAAAATCACTTGAAATATCCCATTGAAAGAAAACCACAATTAACATTTTAAGAACATGCTTCCAGATATTTCAGAGGTCTGCAAATAAGTTTTGATGTTCTGTTGTAACTCCTTTTTCACTCACCAGTACCTGTGCTAACATTTCCATATCAATAAATATAGATACACAGCATCTATTGGGGGGAAGTGTTTGGTTGATTTTTTACCACAAATGTAGAGTTGTAATAATACACCTCCACTCAAAGCACTCTGTCATCATTGGTGAACGCGACATCCATTTTGGTTCTTTTTATTTGTACCTTCATTCCCTGGCCCCTTCCACTCCCCTTACATATATACTACTTATTATAAATTCGACATACTTCTTAAGGTATGTATGTATATCTATAAAACATATAATGTTGGTTTATAAGAAGATTTGTATACCTATTTTTAGGTACATATGTATTATACTATATTATATAATATTATTACATATCACATTATATATTATTATATATTATATATATTATATATATTTAAGTCAGTATATATATTTAATATATTATTAATATATGTTTAATATATAACATAAATTATATATATAATATATACACCTATAAATATGTATACAAATGTACCTGGAAACCAACATTTTATTTTTTTACAAAAATACATAGGTATCCAAGGATTTATGTCAAATATAAGTAGCATATATGTATATTTATATATGTGTATATATTATATTATATACAATAGATGAACACATGTGTTTATATATTGCATCAGCAAATAACAATATACACAAGCACAAAGTACACTAACACAGCTGAATGTAGAAAGCCACACAGGAATACATTATTGTTCATCATCCCCATTCACACATTTTTCCTTCTGACCCATTTTGGCACAACAAGCACTGTCTCGAAATTGCTTTTTGTGTGATTCTGCCTCACTATTAGAAAAGAAGCAAACATGAGTCAGAGGACTGTTTCTCTGGTATTTCTACATTTTGTTCAAAACCTGAAATTGTCTCTTTATCTGAAATTTGTGAAGATGTCTCTCTGTCCTTGAATGTTTAACTTGGCTTCTCCCCTTTTTCAGGCCTCTTTAAATCAGGCAACACTCTTCTTATTTCAAGATAAGGATCTATATTTTACAATAGTACTTTAAAAAATGTATTAATTAAAAATTTAACATGTCTTGGGGGGTGGAGCAAGATGGCAAACGAGCAGGAGACCTGGATTTCGTCTGGTCTCAGGAATTCAGCTGGATAGGAATCAAACCATTCTGAACACCTACAAACTCAACAGGAGATCGAAGAAAAGAATAGCAGCAACTCTCTGAACAGAAAAGCGACCACTTTCTGGAAGGTAGGGCGTGCGGAGAAATGAATCCGAGGCAATATTCGGGAGGATAGACGGCGGGGGAGGGGGCCTCCTGCGGCCGTTCTGGCAAGTGATAAAGCCTCGGAGCACAAAATCGGAACTTTTAGAAGTCGGCTCCCCTGAGGTATGTCGCTCCAGTGGCTAAGCAGAGGGTGGAACCCTCGTGGGACAGTGTGGTCTCAGGACCCTTGGGGTCACAGAAAGACCAGGGGTGCCTGAGTGCAGCAGAGCTCCCAGGTATCGGAGGGGGGAAGCTGGCTGCAGGGATGGAGCCGAGGAGTGGGCTCTCAGCTCGGGGTTGCCATAAACCGTGATCCGTGGCACAGTCGGGCCACTGCTCCTCCAGCAGGGACCCAACAAATGGCAGATCCGGGGAGACTCCCCTTCCTCCCCCGGGAGGAGCGGCATGGGAGTGCACCACAGGGATCTGCTGGGTTTGGAGACTCCACACCGAGTCGGGTGCCAGAGATAGAAATGCTCGGTCACAGGCTGGGTGAGTACGGAGTGCGGCCGGAGACTGGGGAGATGGGAGTGATTGACTGCTTTTCTCTGGGGGCTCACTGGGGAGTGGGGCCCCGAGTTCTTGGCTCCTCCGGGGCGGAAATTGGGAGGCCACCATTTTCACTCTCCTCCAAAGCTGTACAGAAAGCTTGCAGGGAACAAAAACTCCCAAGAGCAAACCCGAACAGATTACTTAGCCTGGACCGGACAAGGGCAGGGCAATTCCACCTCTGGCAAAGACATTTGGGAACCACAGCAACAGGACCCTCTCCCAGAAGATCAGCAAGAACAGCCAGCCAAGATCAAGTTTACTGATCAATGAGAACAGCAGAACTCCAGCACGAGGGGAATACTGCACATAGAATCCATGGTTTTTTTTACCATGATTCTTTAGTCTTTCGAAGTTAATTTTTTTAACTGTCTTTTTTTTTTTTGAATTTTTCTTTTTCCCTTTTTCAACCAACATCTTATCAATCCCTTTTTAAGAAACATTTTTATTTTTCATTTTTAGAGTCATATTCTATCCCTTCATAGTAGTTACCATTATTTTTGGCATATATATATAAGTTGTTCTCTCTTTAAAATTTTTGAGATACAGTTTCTTCTAACAGATCAAAATATACTCTAAATCTCTAGTGTATGGCTTTGTTCTAGTCTCCTGCCTGATCACATTCTCTCCCTATTTTTTCTTTTTTTTTTTTAAATCCTCTTCTTTCTTTTTTCAAACAACTTGTTATCAATTCCTTTTATTTTTTTATTTTATTTTTTTAGATTTATGTATTTATTTGACAGAGAGAGACACAGCGAGAGAGGGAACACAAGCAGGGGGAGCGGGAGAGGGAGAAGCAGGCTTCCTGCTGAGCAGGGAGCCCGATGTGGGGCTTGATCCCAGGACCCTGGGATCATGACCTGAGCTGAAGGCAGATGCTTAACCACTGAGCCACCCAGGTACCCCTTCGATTCCTTTTATAAAATTTTTTACAATTTTCATCTTTACAGTCATATTCCATACCTTCATCATATCAACCCTTATTTTTGTACATACATAAGTTTTCCTTCCTTTAAAATTTTGGGAGGCACTTTCTTCTAACAGACCAAAATACACCCAAAATCTAGTGTGTGGCACTGATCTATGCACTAGCCTGATCATATTTGATTATATTCTGTTTTTTTTGTTTTGTTTTGTTCTGTTTTTGTTTGTTTTAATCTTTTTCTTTTTTTCTTTTTCTTTTTTCTTTCTTTCCCTTTCTTTCCCCCCAGCTTCAGGTCTTTTCTGATTTGTTTAGAGTATATTTTCTGGGCACATTGTTACTCTGTTAGCATTTTGTTCTCTCATTCATCTATTCTCCTCTGGACAAAATGACAAGACAGAAAAAATAACCTCAACAGAAAGAACAAGAGGTAGTACCGACTGCCAGGGACCTACTCAATATGGACATTAGTACGATGTCAGATCTAGAGTTCAGAATCATCACTTTAAAGATACTAGCTGGGCTTGAGAAAAGCATGGAAGTTATTAGAGAAACCCTTTCTGGAGAAATAAAAGAACTAAAATCTAACCAAGTTGAAATAAAAAAGGCTGTTAATGAGGTGCAATAAAATGTGGGGGCCCTAACTGCTAGGATAAATGAGGCAGAAGAAAGAATCAGTGATATAGAAGACCAAATGATGGAAAATAAAGAAGCTGAGAAAAAGAGAGATAAACAACTACTGGATCATGAGGGCAGAATTCGAGAGATAAGCGATACCATAAGATGAAACAACATTAGATTAATTGGGATCCCAGAAGAAGAAGAAAGAGAGAGGGGGTCAGATGGTATATTGGAGCAAATTATAGCATAGAACTTCCCTAATTTGGGGAAGGAAACAGGCATCAAAATCCAGGAGGCACAGAGAACCCCTCTCAAACTCAATAAAAATAAGTCAACACCCTGACATCTAATAGTAAAACTTATGAGTCTCAGAGACAAAGAGAAAATCCTGAAAGCAGCTTGGGACAAGAGATCTGTAACCTACAATGGTAGAAACATTAGACTGGCAACAGACCTATCCACAGAGACCTGGCAGACCAGAAAGGACTGGCATGATATATTCAGAGCACTAAATGAGAAAAATATGCAGCCAAGAATACTATATCCAGCTAGGCTGTCATTGAAGATAGAAGGAGAGATAAAAAGCTTCCAGGACAAACAAAAACTAAAGGAATTTGCAAACATGAAACCAGCCCCACAAGAAATATTGAAAGGGGTCCTCCAAGCAAAGAGAGAGCTTAAAAGCAACATAGACCAGAAAGGAACACAGACAATATACAGTAACAGTCACCTTACAGGCAATACAATGGCACTAAATTCATATATTTCAATAGTTACCCTGAATGTAACTGGGCTAAATGCCCCAATCAAAAGACACAGGCTATCAGACTGGATTAAAAAACAAGACCCATCAAAATGCTGTCTGCAAGAGACTCATTTTAGACCCAAAGAAACCCCCCGATTGAAAGTGAGGGGGTGGAAAACCATTTACCATGCTAATGGACACCAAAAGAAAGCTGGGGTGGCAATCCTTATATCAGACAAATTAGATTTTATCCAAAGACTGTAATAAGAGATGAGGAAGGACACTATATCCTACTTAAAGGGTCTATCCAACAAGAAGATCTAACAATTTTAAATATCTATGACCCTAACAAGGGAGCAGCCAATTATATAAGCCAATTAATAACAAAAGCAAAGAAACACATCGACAACAATACAATAATAGTGGGGGACTTTAACACCCCCTTCACTGAAATGGACAGATCATCTAAGCAAAAGATCAACAAAGAAATAAAGACTTTAAATGACACACTGGACCAAATGGACTTCACAGATACATTCAGAACATTCCATCCCAAAGCAACAGAATACACATTCTTCTCTAGTGCCCATGGAACATTCTCCAGAATAGATCACATCCTAGGTCACAAATCAGGTCTCAACCAGTACCAAAAGATTGGGATCATTCCCTGCATATTTTCAGACCACAATGCTTTGAAACTAGAACTCAATCACAAGAGAAAAGTTGGAAAGAACTCAAATGCATGGAGGCTAAAGAGCATCCTACTAAAGAATGAATGGGTCAACCAGGAAATTAAAGAAGAATTAAAAAAAAAATCATGGAAAAAAAAGAAAATGAAAACACAACTGTTCAAAATCTTTGGGATTCAGCAAAGGCAGTCCTAAGAGGAAAGTATATAGCAATACAAGCCTTTCTGGAGAAATGAGAAAGGTCTCAAATACACAACCTAACCCTACACCTAAAGGAGCTGGAGAGAGAACAGCAAATAAAGCCTAAATCCAGCAGGAGAAGAGAAAGAATAAAGATCAGAGCAGAAATCAATGAAATAGAAACCAAAAGAACAGTAGAACAGATCAACGAAACTAGGAGCTGGTTCTTTGAAAGAATTAATAAGATTTATATTCCCTGGCCAGACATATCAAAAAGAAAAGAGAAATGACCCAAATCAACAAAATCATGAATGAAAGAGGATAGATCACAACCAACACCAAGGAAATATAAACAATTATAAGAACATATTATGAGCAACTCTATGCCAGCAAATTAGATAATCTGGAAGGAATGGATGCATTCCTAGAGATGTATCAACTACCAAAACTGAACCAGGAAGAAATAGAAAACCTGAACAGACCTACACTGTTCCAAAGAATAGAAATGGAAGGAAAACTTCCAAACTCGTTTTATGAGGCCACCATTACCTTGATCCCCAAACCAGTCAAAGACCCCATCAAAAAGGAGAATTACAGACCAATATCCTTGATGAATGTGGATGCAGAAATTGTCACCAAAATACTAGCCAATAGGATCCAACAGTACATTAAAAGGATTATTCACCACGACCAAGTGGGATTTATTCCTGGGCTGCAAGGTTGGTTCAACATCTGCAAATCAATCAACGTGATATAATACATTAACAAAAGAAAGAACAAGAATCATATGATCCTCTCAATAGATGCAGAAAAAGCATTTGACAAAGTACAGTATCCTTTCTTGATCAAAACTCTTCAGAGTGTAGGGATAGAGGGTACATACATCAATATCATAAAAGCCATCTATGAAAATCCTACAGTGAATATCATTCTCAATGGGGAAAAACTGAGAGCTTTCCCCCTAAGGTCAGGAACGTGGCAGGGATGTCCACTATCACTACTGCTATTCAACATAGTATTAGAAGTCCTAGCCACAGCAATCAGACAACAAAAAGAAATAAAAGGCATCCAAATTGGCAAAGAAGAAGTCAAACTCTCACTCTTGGCAGATGATATGATACTTTATGTGGAAAACCCAAAAGACTCCATCCCAAAACTGCTAGAACCCATACAGGAATTCAGTAAAGTGGCAGGATATAAAATCAATGCACAGAAATCAGTGGCATTCCTATACACCAACAACAAAACAGAAGAAAGATCCCATTTACAATTGCACCCAAAACCATAGGATACCTAGGAATAAATCTAACCAAAGCAGCAACGAATCTGTACTCAGAAAACTATAAAATCCTCATGAAAGAAATTGAGGAAGACACAAAGAAATGGAAAAACCTTCCATGCTCATGGATTGGAAGAACAAATATTGTGAAGATGTCAATGCTACCTAGAGCAATCTATACATTCAATGCAATCCCCATCAAAATACCATCCACTTTTTTCAAAGAAATGGAACAAATCATCCTAAAATTTGTATGCAACCAGAAAAGACCCCGAATAGCCAGAGGAAAGTTGAAAAAGAAAAGCAAAGCTGGCGGCATCACAATTCCAGACTTCTAGCTCTATTACAAAGCTGTCATCATCAAGACGGTATGGTACTGGCACACAAACAGACACATCGATCAATGGAACAGAATAGAGAGCCCAGAAATGGACCCTCAACTCTATGGTCAACTCATCTTTGACAAAGCAGGAAAGAATGTCCAATGGAAAAAAGACAGTCTCTTCAACAAATGGTGTTGGGAAAATTGGACAGCCACATGCAGAATGAAACTGGACCATTTCCTTACACCACACACAAAAATAGACTCCAAATGGTTGAAAGACCTCAGTGTGAGACAGGAATCCATCAACATCCTAAAGGAGAACACAGGCAGCAACCTCTTCGACCTCAGCCGCAGCAACTTCTTCCTAGAAACATCGCCAAAGGCAAGGGAAGCAAGGGCAAAAATGAACTATTGGGACTTCATCAAGATAAAAAGCTTTGCACAGCAAAAGAAACAGTCAACAAAACCAAAAGACAACCGACAGAATGGGAGAAGATATTTGCAAATGACATATCAGATAAAGGGCTAGTATCCAAAATCTATAAAGAACTTATCAAACTCAACACCCAAAGAACAAAGGATCCAATCAAGAAATGGGCAGAAGACATGAACAGACATTTGTCCAAAGAAGACATCCAAATGGCCAACAGACACATGAAAAAGTGCTCAACATCACTCGGCATCAGGGAAATCCAAATCAAAACCTCAATGAGATACCACCCACACCAGTCAGAATGGCTAAAATTAACAAGTCAGGAAACAACAGATGTTGGCGGGGATGCGGAGCAAGGGGCACCCTCCTACACTCTTGGTGGGAATGCAAGCTGGTGCAGCCACTCTTGAAAACGTATGGAGGTTCCTCAAAAAGGTTGAAAATAGAGCTACCCTATGATCCAGCAATTGCACTGCTGGGTATTTACCCCAAAGATACAAATGTAGGGATCCGAAGGTGTACGTGCACCCCAATGTTTATAGCAGCAATGTCCACAATAGCCAAACTGTGGAAAGAGCCAAGATGTCCATCGACAGATGAATGGATAAAGAAGAGGTGGTATATATATACAATGGAATATTATGCAGCCATCAAAAGGAATGAGATCTTGCCATTTGCAACGACGTGGATGGAACTGGAGGGTGTTATGCTGAGCGAAATAAGTCAATCAGAGAAAGACATGTTTCATATGACCTCACTGATATGAGGAATTCTTAATCTCAGAAAACAAGCTGAGGGTTGCTGGAGTGGGGGGTGGGTGGGAGGGTTGGGGTGGCTGGGTGATAGACATTGGGGAGGGTATGTGCTATGGTGAGTGCTGTGAATTGTGCAAGACTATTGAATCATAGATCTGTACCTCTGAAACAAATAATGCAATATATGTTAAGAAAAAAAAAAAGAAGATAGCAGGAGGGGAAGAACGAAGTGGGGGAATCATAGGGGGCAATGAACCATGAGAGACGATGGACTCGGAAAAACAAACTGAGGGTTCTAGAGGGAAGGGGGGTGGGAGGATGGGTTAGTCTGGTGATGGGTATTAAAGAGGGCATGTTCTGCATGGAGCACTGGGTGTTATGCACAAACAATGAATCATGGAACACTACATCAAAAACTAATGATGTATGGTGATTAACATAATAATAAAAATTTTTAAAAAAAGAAAGAAATTTAACATGTCTTTTTTAAGTGGTGCCAGTATTTTCATTAGAATTATTGTTGTCTATCTTAGAGTTCTTTTTATAAGATTGCAAAGTTTTGGAGTGAACTATCTCAATCCTATTTCTCCCCTGAGTTCTATTACTCTTAGTGCATGAATTTGCAGAAGTATTATTTATTTCAAAGTGCATATGTTATATTCCCCCACGGATGGGTCCCTATATTGCTTCCAATCTATATTCACTCATGTCTCCCTTGAAAATTTGTGGTGTTCATAAGAATGAATTTGTGGAGTAACAGGTTAAATGAATACCTGATTTTACTGTACACTGACAGATTTCTCTTAAGAATCACTATACCAGTTCATATTTCCACCAATGTTTTCTATATATCTTGGTTTTTAACAGCTAAATAATATTCCATCTGATGGAAGGAGGTAGTATAATTCAATTACCATTCCTCCACTTTTGGATCTTTGTGTTATTTCTAATTTTTGATATATTATATTAAACCTCATAGATACTCATCCTTCTGTATAAATCTTTGTACAGTGTTGACTGTTTTTTAAAGATAATCTCCTGAAAGTGTGGAAATAGAGGGAGATAAAATAACAATTATATAATGTTTTTGATGCACATTGCCAAATTGCTTACCAGAAAGCTTGTACCAGTTAGAGTTCCCATCAAAAATCTCTCATATGTTCATTCACAAAATATTTATTAAATGCCTCATATTTTCCAGGTACTCTTGGAGCCATTGGGGATTAGACAAAGAATGATCTCTATTCTTCATGGGGGTGGGAGAGGAAGCTAAGGAAGGATATAATTTCAGTTGGGAACTAGCTTCAGGCTGTCCCCACAGGAAGCTCTGTACACAAATTAGAGTATGGAATTAGTCCCCCCTTGAGGCGTGAGGTTAGATCATCTGTCATCTGTGTCTGCTGAGGTGGAGAATGGGGAGTGGGTTGCTGGGCAAAAAAGCCCTCCATTGGTGAAAAACAATTCTCCATTAAAGGAGGCAGTTGTGCTTTTTTAGCTGCCACCACTCACAGAGGTTAGGGTTGAAGGCAGCTGCCTGTGAAGGGGATCTGGGTGAAGTACTACTTTTCTATGAGTAAGAACTTGTCCCAAGCTAAAACTTCAAATTTTTCTTAAGTTAAGAACTCTTAAGACCCTCTCTTTCAACATGAAGGAGGCTGAACAGACTCAATTTTCATTTCTTTATTTTATTTGACTTCCAACAAATAAGAACCTCACAACTATAGGGTCTCTTCAAGCTACCCTCACAACCATTTGTCAATGCTCTGACCCACAGTGAAAATCTGAAACAACCAAGGGAAAATTTAAAAGTCCATCTACTTCATCTTTTTCTTTCAGAGTAGATAATATTCACTTCATCCTAGCTAGAGAGGAATTTAGGGCTGTCATACTTCTTCAGGCCAAAATCTAATTTTATTTCCACTGGGTATGTTCAGTAAGTGCAGATGGGCAATAGTATCTCTCCAATTCTAGGTAAGGAGATATAAATGAGACTCCGTTGGGTACATTAGGAGGCAGAAGCCAGTATCACAGCTAGAGTGGCCAACCAGTTGGGTTTGCCTGGCACTGAAGGGTTTCCCTAGACGGGACCCAGAACTTTCATTGTTAAGACTGCAATCATCCAGGGGCGCCTGGGTGGCTCAGATGGTTAAGCATCTGCCTTCGGCTCGGGTCTTGATCCCAGGGTCCTGGGATCAAGCCCCATGTCTGGTTCCCGGCTCAGCGGGGAGCCTGCTTCTCCCTCTGCCTCTCCCCCTGCTCATGCTCCCTCTCTCTCTGTATCTCTGTGTCTCAAATGAATAAATAAAATCTTAAAAAAAAAAAAAGACTGGAATCATCCCAGGCAAATTGGAATACTTCGTCACCATAGGTCTCAATTAAAAACTCACATTTTATTAATATTTGTTGTTACAAACTGTAATTTTCCACTTTTTCCCAATGGTTTATGATATTCTCTGAGTTTACCATAACTGTATTGTTTATAGTCAAAAGAAATTTACCCAAAAGTTCATAGTTCTCACAATAATTTACCCTTAACCTACAAATTTATCCTTAACCAAGATTTTTTTTTTAATTATTAGAGCTACATATATTGCCAGATGTAAAAGAAATCAAAGGTAAAGGCAAGTTCAAGAGGTATAAATGACTTAAAATTTGACAATTTTGTTCTAAATAAGCGAGAGCCGGTCACACAGCTAGCTACTTCTCAGCCTTTTACAATACTAAATTCTCAGACTAAAGCAGATTTTGTAAAGGTGTCTCCATCCATCCCTGACTCAAATGTTAATGTCCAGAACTTTCACTTGTTGGCTTCTATCACCATACTGATTGCTAAAATACACACAGGGAATTTGTGGATACAGAAAAAGCTAGAAAGAGAAAAGCAAGGAGGATAGAAACTAGAGAGGAGAGAAGAGCCCATAGAGGCAGGTCAACAGACACATTTTTAGGAGAAGTGCCAAGCAATGAATTCTCAGTTCACTTTCTCACAGTAAGGTTCTCTGTTTCTACCTCCAGTAAAGCCTTTCATATGTGCAAATGTTGCCTGGGTTGCATCTTACAGAATCTAAAACATAGGGTTTTGTTTCACTTTAAGGTTGACACCGTTTGATAGAAGGACAACTGGAACAGTAGGGAGAACTGTTCCTACAATGGAAGTACTTCAGTGGGTAAAGCAGCTCAGGGCCAGAGATAACCATGAAAACAACTCAAAAAAACCTTTGGAATGTATTTTCCACAATCTCTGAAATGGGGGTTCCAAACATCCTTACTTGGGTATTAAGGGGCAGGGAGATTAAGTTAGCTGGTATCTGGGTAACAAGTGTACATTTTGGGACCCCTTAAAACTCAGGTGTAATTTATCCTGAGTGTGTTTTTCATTTTGTCCAAGATTGACTATTTCTGCAGAAACGAGTTTTTGCTGCAACCAGCACATCAGATGAGACAGGCTCTGTGCGCATGGGCTTCCTCACTCTATTGCTCCATGCTTGCCTGCTATTTCAAATAAGGTACAGTCTCATTCTGTATCAATCACATCTTCCCACTGCTTAGTACCTCCATCTGTATTTTCAGAAACTGGGAAGATGAAATAAATTTAACATGGAAAAAGTTCTGCTACAAAATCTGCTGTGAAATAGAACCTCTCTTTGTTGACGGGCTTAACGACCTTACACAAATTGAGTGATAGCTCTGAGAAAAATATGCAGCATGGAAACAGACCAGCAATGTTGTCAATTTGTTCTTCCCTGATAGATCAAGGACAGAATGTCAGCAATTCATTTTGGGGAGTCACAAAAATTATAGATGAGGAAGATTATTTGATACAAGAACCTTATCAGGAGATGCAGGTTGTTACCAGCAGTGGAGGAAAATAACTGTTATACTTGCAAATGAGGGGCTTTATCATATGCTTCACTGCATCACCGTAAACACTGTCTGGGAGCCTTTCACCAAGGCCTATCTGTGCCTATGCATCCTTCTGGAAGCATTTACAAAGTAGAAAAGTTGAAATCAACTTTGACACTAATATCAATCTTGAACATCTTCCAAGACCAAAGCTGATTTATTTTTCTGGGAGAGAACCATGAGAAGGAAACTGATAGTTGCCATTAGGTCACCTACTCAAGCCTCCAGGGACAGCTCATTGCAATATGCTTGTTTTTCATTGTATGTTATTAGAACATCATGAACAATAATGCTTCCCAAACTTTCTAAGGAGAATTCACGCAAATGTATATAAAGGAAAGTTTCTTGAATAGTATAGCTTTCTCTTTTACCAATTGTCATAAAAATAATTTTCTTTTATTCTTTGTTAAACTCTATCATGCCCATTCTAAGTCTTTCAGACATTTCAGAAAGCTTTTCCTTCTTCTGGACATTAAGTTGCCTCCAAAGAGAAAACAAGCACACCGTATACAGCACATTGATTATTCTGGTATTGAGATGCTCATCTCTAGCTCTACAGGATGTGTAATGCTTAAAGTAGAGAATGTTACCCCTCCTCTCCATTGACACTTGTTTTCTTAGATGTAAAATGAAAATATGATTTTTCTTACTTTTTCCAAAAGTCATGATTTTCTGTATTTAGTGAAAACGTTCTAGAATCCAGACCTTCACACTTCTTAATATTTTTAATAATTACAATCTAAATCACTCTCCATCTCTGTCTGGACCACATCCTTACTCCTAGATACTAGGAAGAACCAGGAGGAACAGAGAATAAAGAATTAGTTTTATTAAGGAGTGCTGACTTCCGAAGGTTTGACAAATTGATGGTTGGAGATAAAGGTATTGGGCGTAAAGGGAGAGATCCATGTATTCATTCATGAACTTGTATCAAGGGCCTACAACGTGTCATGTACTGCAGCAGATGCCGGAGGTGGAAAAAATGAACAAGACCCAGGAAACCATGAAAAACAACATGAGCTACAGTGGTGTTAACATTGTCACTGCAGCACAGTCAGGGTGCAAAGGAGGGAGGTCTCAATCCTGGCTGAGGGTTTGGGATCCAAAAACTTTACCTAGAAGTTTCCTAGGTTGGGATTGGTAGAGAAGTACATCTTCGACAGAGAGACCAAAAGAGAGAAGGAGAAGTGGAAGAGGAAAACAGACGCCTTCCCCCTTTAGGGACCATCGCATGCAAGTGGGTCACTGAATATTCAGGGAATGATCACGTAAGCATCACACACATGTTCTTCTACAGCAGTATTTATCTTCAGAATTTAAGTCAGAAGCCTTAGTTAACCCTAAGAGGGTTATTTTTTTAAGGACCATGAAAACGTAGATACTTAATGACTGCTTAATAATGAGAAAAGGAGAGCGAGAGACTGTATTGTGATTGTTTACAAAGCTTTGCTCTTCTTCCTCACCGCACATTAGATAATGGCAAGAACCCTGAGGCATTTTCTATCAGAAGCAAAATCACAAGTCACCTTCGCCCATTGTCCAGGCGGAAGTTCGTCCACCTTCAATGGGCTGCACTGCTCTGTATTCCTTCAATGTCCCAGGAAATGAAAACCATGAGTGCTCATTTCCTGATGGAAATTGTGTCTCTCCATTTCAATCTAACTTCCTCTGCACTTTAGTGGAGAGAAAAAGACACCATGAAACAGGAGCTATTTGCTGCTAGGAGAACAATCGCCCTCTCACCAAAATGATCAGTCAAAGGAAAAAAACAGCTTTTTCTTATTCCTGTTCTCCACATTTCCCTTACTTCCCTAAGAGACTTCCTGTCTAATGGGTTCTTTGGGCTTCTGTGATGCTACGGTAAAGAAAGGGTATCACAAAAGTAGTGAATAGGAAAAGGAGAAAGAATTAGCCAAAGTTGCTAAATTGTTTTATATGATCAAATGGTGAGGGAAGTCTGGGAAAATGAGGAGAGAAAAACCACATGTAATAAGGATGGATAAGAAAGTGTTTGAGAAGTAAGGGTCTGTAGGGAGGTGTTGGGAATGCTGCAACATGTAATGGAAGTAGCTAGATGATGAAAGAGAATTTAACAGGTGTGCTATAATCTAAGTATTTAGACAAGCTGAATGGTTTCCATGAAATACTAGTAAAAAGTTGGAAAGTTTTCAAATTCATTTTGATTTCCAGGGCTATATTTCTTTAATCATAGCTGTGCTCTAAAATTGGACCCTATGGCTTCAGTTTAATAAGAATTATGCTTCCTTGACCTGTAAGCTTACTAATTCACAATGACATTAATTCTACTCTGTCTGGTACAGTAGTCACAAGCCACGTGTGGCTATCAAGTGCTTGCAGTATGGCTAGTCAGGGTTGAGATGCATTGTAACTGTAACATACAGCAGGATTTTGAAGACCTAGTCAAAAAAATTTTAAGGGCAAGAAAGCAAAATATCATTAATAATTTATATATGAATTACATGCTGAAATGAGAATATATTGGCTATATTGAGTTAAGTAAAATGTATTATTAATAATTTATTAGTAATTTACCTGTTCCTTTTTCCTTTTTTTTTTTTTCCAGAGAGAGAGAATCTTGAGTAGGCTCCATGCCCAGCACAAGCCCAACACAGGGCTTGATCTCATGACCCTGGGATCATGATCTGAGCTGAAATCAAGAGTCAGATGCTTAACCAACGGAGCCACCTATGCACCCCTCTTTTTCCTTTTTTTAACATGCTACTAAAAAGTTTTAAATTACATCTGGGCTCACAATGCCAAATTATATAGGTGGCTTACATTATTACATTTTTATTGGATAGCATGTACTAATTTATCACAGAAACTAACCACAAACAGTAACTAAGCATCCTGTGTGAGAAGGATACTCAGAGATTTTCTCTGGCTAGGAAACAGTAGAGCTTAGTTGTGAGGTTCATGAGCTCTGAGGTCCATATTTCTGGGCTTACTCTCTGCACCACCATCTATGAGTATGTATTCTTGGGTGAAAACACTCAACATTTTTGACCTCTGTTTCCTAGTCTAAAAAATGGAATTGATAATAGTAACTTCCTCACAGAATGGTTGATACAGGTAAAACATTCACAATAGTGTTTTACATGATTAGTGAATTAGCTTGTATTCTAATTACTCCCAGGGAGGGAAGGGTACTAAAATGTATTGAGTGCTCTTTTCAGTTTTCTTTTATTTATGTCTTTCTGAAAGCTCCATGAGGTCAGGGGCTGTTTCTATTCTGTTTTCTCCTTTATACACAACAACTAGCACGATGTAAGGCAGGAATATATTTACTAAATATTGAATGAATGAGTCCGGGATGGAGAATCAATTAGTGGACAGTATTATTACCCCCATTTTAGAGAAGAGGAAATTGAAGTTTGCAGAAATTCAGAAGTTAAAAGGTTAGATGAAGTTACAAAATTCATAGATGATAGAGTCGAGATTTAAATCCAAATTTGCATGAACATTCAGTCTGTGAACTCAAGGAGCATTCCATCTAGTTAAAGAAATAAAATGTGTTTCAAATTTAAAAAAAAAAATTAACACTATTAGTTCGTAGATGATACTATTTAAATAACTTGATCGATTATTACTAAAAAAGTTCAATGTGGAAAGACTTCACGTCCAGCAGGTGTGTGCAGGAAAGCATTGGAAGGGACAGGATGGAAGCTGGACCTCTAGAGATTCATTAAGTTGGTGGGTGAGCACTTCTGGGAAAAGGGGTCAATTGTGGCAACTGAAATAGACTGAGCATAGGTATGGAGGCTGAAATCTAAAGGCAGGTTTTGTTTTTTGTTGTTTTGTTTTTCTTGTTTTTTTTTTTTTTTAGATTTTTTTAGTTTATTTATTTCAGAAAGAGAACAAGCAGTGAGGAGGGGCAGAAGGAGAGAGAGAGAGAGAGAAGCAAACTCCCTGCTGAGCAGGAAGCCTGATGCAGGGCTAGATCCCAGGACCCAGAGATCATGACCAGATGCTTAACTGACTGAGCCACCCAGGTGCTCCCAAAGGTAGGTTTTGAAGCTCTACAATGGTTCTTTTTGCCTGGAGAAGATAGTTCATGTAAATTTATTAATAGAATTTAGGCAGAAATAAACTTGAGGTTAGGTCTTAGGCTTTGAATGAAGATTGAGGTAAGAAGTTAGAAATTTGGCAAGCAAATAATACTTTGTCTTTCTTTTTAGCATATTCAAGATGGGATAGCAGCAGTGTGCAAGAAAAAGCAGGAGAGGGATATTCAAGGTAGGGAAATAATTAAGGAGACTTGCACAACCCAGCCATGTGGTAGTAAAGATAAGAATAAGAGATTTGGAAATAGGAATGGAAAGAAAAGGAACAATTTAAGAGTTGTTAAAGATGGTGTTCTAGCTTCAAAGACCCAATCTGGATGATTAGTCACTAAAAGTAAAATATGTGAACTTTTATTTTCCTATTTAAAAAAAAATATTTGTTCTTGATTTCTCTTGTCTTGTACATAGCCCACATTTACTTTGTTACAAGCTCTAGCCACTCTATTCAGAAATATCTAATAAATTGAATCCCTCCTTTCATTCCTATGCTTCAGTGTGAACTCTTGTATTATTTTATATTTTTTTCTTACTGGAGTTATTTTAAGAGCTTTTGTGTTAGATAAGAACATTTGCTCACAATTCTTTCCTTGTCTCCCCATTTCTATCTTGGTTTTTTGTGAGTAGGGCACCTCTTGTCCTCTAACCCAGAAATTTCTACCCGTGGATCTAATATTTGTGTTCTAAAGGATGACTAGCTCCTAGTAAAATTGCTCACAATTTGTAGAGGAATTTTGGTAAAAAGAATTCACCTTTTGCATCATGGCTCTGATATTGAATACTCTGTGAAGCCTGATTGAATTTTCCAAAGCTGTGTTCTTTCATCTTATTTTATAATTAATCTTTTAAGGATTTATTATTGTAAATTGTCTATATTTGAACGTTTCCCTCGTTGATCTGCAACCTCTTTGAGACTTATGACTATTCTTTTCTAATTTTTTGATACCCAGTCTTTAGAACAGTTTTTGGTACTTTTAAGTCAGTAAATGTCAAAATAATGAATGGCTAACACTGAGATACCTCCTTCAATATTGTTTTGCTAGTCTAGGTATTTTGAATTTCCACATAAATTTTAGAAGCATCTCTTTTTTATTTTATTTTTTAAATTTATTTATTTTTATTAACATATAATGTATTATTTATTTCAGGGGTACAGGTCTGTGATTCACCAGTCTTACACAATTCACAGTGTTCACCATAGCACATACCCTCCCCAATGTCCATCACCCAGCCACCCAATCCTTCCCACCCCCCACCACTCCAGCAAACCTCACTTTTTTCCCTGAGATTAAGAGTCTATTATGGTTTGTCTCCCTCTCTGTTTTCATCTTGTTTCATTTTTTCCCTCTCTTCCCCTATGATCTTCTGTCTTGTTTCTCAAATTAGAAGCACTTTATTAATTTCTACCAAAAACAATTTTGCTGGACTCTGATGGAGATTAGGTTGAATCTGTACATAAAACTCAGGAAAAATGATATATTAACCACATCGGGTCTTTCAATCTATAAGCATATTCTATCTCCCATTTTCTTCAGTAATGTCACATAATTTTCAATGTAGAGGTTTGGCATATGTTGTGTTAAATTTACCCCTAAATGTTTTGGTTTTATTGCTTTTTAAAATAATTTTTAAATTTGATGCTTTGTTTGTGAAAATATACTAAAATGCAATTGTTTTTTTGTATTCCCATGTATCTTGAAATCTTGCTAAATTCATTTATTAGTTCTGGTGCTGTATTCTATGTACACAATCATGATAGATTTAATTCTTCCTTTACATCTTTTTGTTAATTTTTTTTCTTGCCTCAGTACAATAACTAAGACCTCCAGTACAATATTGAATAGAAGTGGTGAGAGTGGGCATCCTTGCCTTGCACAATTCTAGAAATAAGTAGCAGGACAGGGTTGAGGATGTAATTACCATGAAATCTTAAATAGAAGCTTCATATAAACTGTAATAAATAAGCTATGAAAAGGGACAGAGACCTTTCAATGGAGAGAGAAAGGTTTTTTTTAAAGATTAATTACTTAAACATTCAGAAATCTAAAAGAAGTTAATGAGAAGGTCATTAATTAGTACTTGAAGAAGCATTTCTTTTAATCCTTTTAGTATTCTAGAGTATTTCTGCTAAATGTTTTTTGCATCATCCTGAATAATTTATGGTAGCTTTTTGCACATTTTTTTTTTTTTGTCCACTCACAAGTTTCACTATAAATGGGAAAGAGGTGTATTTGAGTGCTGTAGACAAAATGAATGAGAGATCCTATAAATGGTGCCAATCGCTGTCATCCACTAGTATTCCAGCCCAGGCTGCACATCACAGCAGAACAGGTTGGGGTAGCTGTGAGGATGGGGTGATGTTAATGATTCTTCCTGAGCACAAATATGGCTGTGTAGAACCTCCTTCTGTTTATTGGATTGTTCTTACACTACAGTCAAGGCAAGTTGAGTTGGGTCTCATGGCATCATCTAAGCAAAGTAAGCTCATATTCTTTTTTTTTTTTAAGATTTTATTTCTTTATTTATTTGAGAAAGTGTGAGAGTGAGCGGGGGAAAGGGCAGAGGGAGAGGGAGAGAATCTCAAGCAGACTCCCTGCTGAGCAAGAAGCCAGACCTGGGGCTCAATCTCACAACCCTGAGATCATGACCTGAGTCAAACCAAGAGTCAGACACTCAACCAATTGAGCCACCCAGGTGCCCCTCTGCCCATATTCCAATAGCTCCTGCCTCGCTGCAACAGAGCTCCCCCATGAGCCTTCTGTACAACAGAAATCACCCAGCTTCTGGCAGACCAATATGCCCTGAGGCTTTTTTATTTTAAGAGACTGAGGCGGGACAATTTTCTCGTATTTACCAGAATACCTAGTCAAAGAGATGAGGAGTTAATTATAATTTGTTTAGTTGCTTTCACTTACTTAAATGGAAAATAATAATATGGAACAGGATCCCTGTTCAGATACATATAAAGTATAAGACAGCTGCAGAGGAAGGAGTGAAAAGACATTCTGCCTCCTCTGTGCCTTCCAGTGAGTTCACAGGTAATCTTTGGACAAGTCTTCTTTGCTTAGAGAATAGCTATTTGAATGCCCTCCCTCCTTCCTATGTAATTGTAAAGTGAGGGTCATTCATTGTCTAAACTGGGAGTAAGGATATAATAGAATAGACAAGGGATTAACCAAAATCTCTAAACCCCACAATGCAAATCAGGGAGTTGGTGAATTGATTTACCTCAGAATGATGCATAGAAGGAACTAAATCACTGACCCAGTCCCTTGAGAATAAAAATTAGTGAGAACAATTAGAATGAATCAGAATGGTCCCAACAAGTCCTAGTGGAAGAGGACATCAAAAAGGCCCCTGAAATAAAAATTCCTTTAGTTAAAAAAAAAAATCTAGAGTGGATATTTCACTCGTGATGAGGGCTGATTGCTCATGGTCATGCACAAGTGCTAATCCTATCACCACTAGAATGCAAACTCCACTCAGCCAGAGGTGTCTGTTGGTTTTGTTAATTGCTACCCCTCCAGCACCTGAGAAGTGCCTTGTGTATTGTTGATAGGGAGTTAGCTCAGTCCCATGGTAGCCTCCAAGTACACAATAAGACAGATGATCTCCTGTGTTCATTATCTTTTTAAAAATATTTTATTTATTTATTTGAGAGAGAGAAAGAGCGACAGAGATAGCAAGAGAGCATGAACAGGTTGGAGAGGGAGAATCAGGGTCCCTGCTGAGCAGGGAGCCCTCAGGGCTGGATCCCAGGACCCAGGGATCATGACAGCCGAAGGCAGACTTTAACCAACTGAGCCACCCAGGCGCCCCAAGTGTTCATTATCTGCATATGTCTTGTCTGTCTCTATCTGTGCTGCATCAGTCTGATGGTGGGGTTATGAGAACTAGAGTTGAGGGAGATGAAAGCAGATGGGAGATACCTGGAATTTGCTTCATCAGAAAAGTAAGTTGATGTGCCTAAACACAGCTGTAAATCACCTGATGACCTGATGAGCAGCAATGGATTTTATCTGCATATATCAGGTGGAGAACAAAAGTGCAAAAAAATGGATGCCAGAAATGGACGGGCAACTTAATTCTGTATGAATGTTTGATTGTTTATGAGTATTGGGTGGTTCAAGTATATTTATCTAGTGGGCTGCTTGGTTTTACATCCTTTTAGTGAATAATCAGTACATATGTGCTCTTCTTTACCTATATCTAACAATTCTTAAAGGCTGCTTCTTTATTATTTTTTCTGTCCTCCTTGCAGATCTGTGTCTCTTATTGTCCTTAGCAGAATGTAATATTCTTAAGCAATACAGGGAACATATCACATACAAAATAGACACTTGATAAACATTTGTTGATGGAATGAATACAGGAAGAAATTGTCTTAGCATGCAAATGCATTTGATAGAAGATTCTTTGGGCCCAGTCACTCTGGCAGTGATTAGGCTTGACTACAATGGCTGAACATGGAAACTTAAAAAGACCTGAATCACACAATATAAAATGTCATTGTCACCTGAGCCCATCAAGGTCTTCCCAGGCGCAATTCACAAACACTGTCTTGTAAATCTGCGACATCACTTCAAAAGTAATGCTGTGAAAAGAAGCAGGAAATTGGTGGACCCAGATTCCAATTATATTTCTAAAGGACAAGTGAAAGAGGTTAAATATTTGGAGTGTAAGTTGCTGAGGGTCAGACATCTGGGTTGGAAAGAGAAGGCCTTAAGGAGAAGGTGCTGGACTTCCTGCAGTTACGGTGTGTGGCATTCAAGTAATTAATTAGACCAATATTAGACCTGTGTCTGTATTTGCATTCTAAGCTGGTACACTGTATTATAACAATTAGAGTAAGAAATCAAACATTTCTCTGGTTGGTTCTTACTGACCAGTAAATGTTATTTGTGATCTGTTATGTATTTTAGACCTAACACATTCATTCTCAGAACAGATCAACAATTCCTTTATTTATTTTGCTCCTTCTAAATTTAAATAAATTTAAATAAATAACTACACTATTCAGAACTATCTCATGCAGATACTTTATTGCTTAGATATGTATTTATTTGTCCGAGTAAATCCATGCATGAACATGGATGTATGGAATAGTAATGTGTTGCATTCATGGTATTTTCATGTGTGTTTATGCTTGACCTAACACTGGCTACAGTACTTGCGCTACCCTAATGTAGCAGCTTCCTGAGGGATAGGCATGATGACTTGGAACCTAGAAGACTTTTCTCAAACTTTGACAGTTTTTCACCAACACCACAATCCCTGATTTGAAAAGCTGTGGAGGATTATTTTAAATTCTTAAGCAGTAGATCAGCCTGATGAAAAAGTATCCGTAAAATTTGTAGAAAGCATTTGTGGGACAACCTATAACAAATGGTGTGAAGATGGGGAGATTCACAGTTATAAGCAACATATTTATGGTTGCTGGGAACCAGAGGAGAGAGGACTGGTGAGAAGAAGCTGGGGAGGGGCGAAGAGGGGCCTTTTGGAGATTGTTTAATGGTAAGAATCTTGTAACTGGAGTCAGGTTGGATACAGGCGAAGAGAAGAGGACTTGCTAGTTGATGAAAGAAGGAACTTTTTGAGAAAAATGGGTAAACTGGGAAACGGGTCGCTTGGTTAAAAAGAGAATCAAGTTCAAATAATTTTATTTTTTGTGAACTCTTGCCAATTCTTTTCCTTCAGGTTTCGGTAATAAACTTTAGCAAAGATGGTAGAGATGTGAACTGAAGCAATGCTTCGCAGACAAAGATGCATGCTTTACCCTCACAATACATTTAGCTTTCGGGTTTGTTAGTTTTAACCATGTCATATTGCTGATGTGTATTTTTAACTTTGTTGCTTCTATCAATTCTTGTCAATTCTGAAGAACTTCTCCCTTTCCAGAGCCTTTATTGTGCTAAAAAAGCAACTGGCAAGCAACTAGTACATTGCACCCCGTAGGCACCCAATAAACACTTGTTTCCTAACTGCCTGGCTGAATGTGTCTTCAGGAACATGGACAATAAACCCAACTGCCCTCAAAATAACAGATGCTGGTATCTGGTAGGCATTCCCCTGAGGCCTTGTTAACTACATAGCTAATGTCAGGAGACGCCTGAACGTTGTTACCTGTTCAAAACACGTGACGCTTCAGTCATTTGCCAACATATATGCATTTGTGGGAAAGAATGAACTA
This sequence comes from Neomonachus schauinslandi, assembly GCF_002201575.2. Lineage (NCBI taxonomy): Eukaryota > Metazoa > Chordata > Mammalia > Carnivora > Phocidae > Neomonachus > Neomonachus schauinslandi. The sequence goes on along the minus strand of NC_058404.1, from coordinate 121,178,150 downwards.
AAAGCACATTGGGTCTTAAGAACCTGATACTTGTATGAGGATAGGAAAAACCAGCTGATCATTGCAAAATTGATCAATCCTGGGGGATGAGATGTTGTGAGGTATAAAAACCTGGACAGAGTTAGAACTGGGGAGTTAATCACTTCATCATTAGGAATGTATGGGGAGAAAATGAGAAATTGGGGGGGGGAGGATGAGAGCAGGTATCATTGAAAAAACAATAGAAAGAACAATAAATTTCACTACAAAAATCTTTAAAATTTTCTGCATAAAAATAAGGTCAAATAAAAAAGGAGGAACCTATTTTCAGACACTCAGTTTTAAATTGTTAATATGTAAAGGACCCTTAGAAATAACAGGAAAATCACTAAATGTAGACATAAAATGAACAAACAATATGAAGAAACACTTCTCTAAGTAGAAAATACTTTTAACTAACAAAGTTTTTTTTTTTTAAGTTTAGGAATATTTCTAATCAGAAAAATAAAAATTAAAACACTACCTGGCAGATTAGCTAAGATTTTTTTTAAATAGTGTCAAATATTAATCATACTTTCTAATGGACAAAAGTGAGAAAGTATCACTATTTTTTTTAATTTATTTGAGAGAGAGAGAGAATGAGGAGAGGTGGGGAGAGCAAAAAGAGAAGGAGAGAGAGTCTCGAGCAGACTCAGCACTCAGCGCAGAGCCTGAAAGGCTTGATCTCATGAACCTGAGATCATGACCTGAGCTGAAACCAAGAGTCATGCTTAACTGACTGCGCCATTCAGACCCCTGAGCAGGTATCTTTAGAATTAGAATAACAGGGTTTTAAAAATTCAGTTCTTCATGTGTTTCCCGTGTAGGTCATACAGATTCCTCCATGATGCAGCCCCTGCCCATTGTTCCAGATTTTTTCATAACCACCTCCTTTCCAAGTTATTGTCCAGTCAGACTAGTATTTGCAGTTCCCCAAATGTACCATGTCTTTCCATGTCTATATTTTGGGGTCCCCAGACTAGAATGTGTTCTACGCTTGTTCACCTGGCAAATCCCTGATCACTCTCTAAGACTCATCCCCAACATCCCTCCTCTGTTAGATTTTCCCACCATACTCTTTTTATCCTCTTCTCACACCTCAGCAAAGAAACTGTCTCTGTATCTTGACTACATTTATACTGTTCCATGGTTTATATCACATGTTACATGTTATTAATTTATTTACATATGTGTCTCTTCTGTTACTTATAGATTGTTTGAGAACAGCAAGAGGTTTTAATCTTCTCTGCATACCAAGTTTCTGCCACTGAGCTTGACATAAGAAATTAGATGTTGGCTGATATGAATTGAATTAAAACTTTTAAGCCTCTGTTGGTTGCTTCAGCACATCACTGCATATGCAGTGAAAGCATAACCTTAAACCAGATCATTGCACACCACACACACACACACACACACACACACACATCTTCCCTAAAAGGGCCAAGTTTAGAGTTTTTGTTAAACTAGAGATTTTATATATGCAATTTCCACCAAAGTATTTGAAAATGTAAAAATTATATTATTTAATTACTGAGTATTCACAAAACTATACCCTCAGTGCTCAAGAAACCTAGTGGTTTCATTTCTTTCACTCTGGAACTACCATCAGGGAAGCATATCATGAATAGACTTAATGACTTACTAAGTAGAGCTGTAATAAGAAACTGACTTAATGCTCTAGTTTGCTTTCCTCAGCCCCCTGACTTGCTCAAATGTCAGGAAGGCATGCTCAGTTTATTTTCACCCACACTTTCTTTCACTTATCTCAGAAAACCATTTTTTGCTGCCATAAAAATAAATGCCAAAAGTAATTTTTAATCACAGATTTTATTTCATGTAGGCCGCTAAGGAATGCTCACCAGTCTTAACATTGTTTTTAGATTTTCAGATCACTTATTCCACTATAGCCTAGATGATGCACATTTTAAGATGTGATTGAAAAGATGTGTTACAACAACATCTCACTTGTCAAGGATTCGTGGTGAATGTGTCTACATTAGTTCAAATTCTGTTGGTGGAATGTGGTCCTGCAACTATTACAGCTTTTAAAATTTTTAACATTTTGGAGGAAAAAAAACTTCCCAAAAATACCTTATGCTTTTTTGTATCCATAAAGAGGAATTCAATTAATTGAAATTTTCTTGATGATTCAGAGTCATCAGTATGAACACACATCGTTTTGTGCCCTCATCCCTTAAAGTTAGTCTTTAGGCATAAACCAGTCCATGAGCATTTTAGGATTTGCCCCTCCACTAACAGATTCCAGATGATAGTGCTTTTAGGCCTCTAACTTTGTTTTCAGTTGAAACTTATTTTTTGACTGTTAAGTAAATTAGTCTCCAGATCTCTTGGCTCCAAGCTTACTACATTGCAATCATGTTCAGTCAACTTTGGGAGGATTGGGAGTGGTTTAATTTCTCTCTGGATGCAATAGCTTAGAGATTTTATAGTTGAGTTTACTTAAAAAAAAGATTTCCAGGGTACCCTGAATTGGCTGGAGCAGTTTCACATAAGGTCAGTTGGGTCCATCAGGAAGTTGAGATGAAGTTTAGAGCGAGAGGTTTACTTGGGGCTTACTCCTGGGAAAGGAAAGGAGGGAAGGAAGAAGTTTGGTCAAGAAGGGCCTCAGAGTGCAGTGCAGGTTTGATGAAGTCTTGGTCAACCCAACAGGGCGCCCTGGAGCACAAAACACCCATTAGAGGAATTCCATGTTGGGCAGAAATGGCTAGGTCCTTGTAGCCCAGCCAATGAAGTTGGGGACTTTCTGGGAAGAGTGTGGCCTCTGCTTGAATTCCAAGGTGGATTCTAAAGGCAGGGACAGCTGCAGGCTATCAGCTGACTGCTTTCCCTGCAGCTGAAAGGAAAGTTCTTCCTTAAATAGAGATCAAATAGGTGCACCTTTCTAACTGCATGGGTATATACATCATCTGGAAATATATTTGAAAAGAAGCACAAGTTCAGAGAAAGATAGGAAAAAGTAGTTCTTTTCTGTACCTTTATAAGTTTATACTTTCTGTACCTTTCTACCTAATGGTAAAAAGCAGAGAGCCTGATGGGAAGCAATCAGTGAGTCTGAGGATGAGGAGGGTAGTAATCAGGGAAGCAGGGGGTTCTGGCCAAGGAGGATAACAGTTAAATAAACACATGATCAAAATCTTAATTTTCATAGCAGCAAATTGACCTTTCTTGGAAGGACCCAGTTTGGAAAGGTATAGACAGAAAGATATCTAGGGTGGAAGGCAAGACCACCAAGAATATTACTGAGTAAACTGCCTCTATTTGTTTTACTTTGTAATTCTGTATATTAAGCATTTTAATTATTCAGAAAGTTTTATTTTTTGAAATTTAGAATCATCTTGTCTATTTTCAGAAAAGTTGGTATTTTATTGTTATCACATTAAATATATGAATTAACTTAAGAAGAACTGAAATCTTTATAATATTGAATCTTACCTGTGGGTTTTTTTTTAATTTAAGAGAATCCTTATGTATTTTAGGGATGTTTTAAATATTTTCTCATGTAAGTTTTACATACTTATGATCAAGTTAATTACTAGGCATTTTTTGTTGGCATCATATATGTGGTTTTCTGATTCACTATATTTTTTACTTGGTGGCTTTTATAAATACAAAAGCTATGTATTTCTCAATATTAATTTTAGCATCCCCCACCTTACTGAATTATTTTGTTTTTGATTAATTATCTTGCATTTCTTATTAGTTATTTTTTGAAAGTAATAGTAATAATTTTGTCTCTTCCTTCCCAACTTCTATAGTTCTAATATCTTTTTCTTACCTAATTGCATTGACTTATAACTCCAATACAATGTTAATAGTACTGAAACATTGGTTACAGTAATCAGTTTTAGCTAATATCCTTGTGTTTTTCTAACTTAATAGGAATTCCTTCAGTAGGTAAGATACTAGCCTTAAGGCTAATTATACACTGACACACTTGAAACAGTTAAATAAGTGTCCTTCAATTCCTATTTAGTAAGTGATAGTTCATACATTTGATAAATGAATTAAGTTTTATCGAATGTCATTGTAGCATCTACAAAGATGATCATATAATATATTGCATTAATGGGTTTCTTAATATTAAAACATCCTTTACTCTGGAAAGAACCCTTGTTCACGTTGTGTTACTTCTTTTGTGAACTGCTGACTTCTATTCTCTGATACTTTATTTTGAATTGTTTTTATTGATATGCATAAGAAATATTTATCTATAGTTTTCATATCTTTTCCCAGTTTTGCTGTCAATATTACATTCACTTCTTAAAGTATTAGAAAGTTTTCTACATTTTCTATGTCCTGGAAAAATTCAATAATATTGGAATTAATTACTCACTGATGGTTGGCAGAATTTCTTAATGAAAATGGATGTGATGCTCTTGGAAGATTACTTCTTTGAAAATTACATTTCTTTGTGGAAATGTGTTTCTGTTGTATCTTCTTCTTCTGAGTCAGTTTGTAAATTATATTTTCCTAAAAAATTATCCCTTTTATCCAAGTTCACATGTTATTTTTTTAACTCATAATTTTTTATTTCTTTGTGTTATTATTACTCCTTGTTATTTCTTATTCTATATATTTGTGCTTTTTTATTTTGTGATGAGACTAGTTTATTCACTTATTATTAATTGTTTAATAAATTAGCTTGCTCATGTATTTTTTACATTTTCTAATTCATTAAAAGTTGTTTTTAAATTCTGTTTTTCTGCTTTCATTCTTTGACATTTTTTTTTAGAGTCAAATGCTCAGTTTATATTTCCACACTTCAATTTTTACTGATAAAAATTCATAGCTATAAACATTTCTTTGAGCAAGGCTTGCACTGTATCCTGTAGTTTCTGTTTTTGCTTTGTATTTTCCTTTGGATGGAGAATTGTTAAAATAAACATTTTACAATTCCAAGAGGAGAGCCTATTTTTCTGATGTTGTAACTGATTTCTTATTTTATTCTGTGATGTTCAAAGAAATTTTTCTGTAATTTTTTTTTTCTTTTTTGGAATTTACTGAAGCTTTTTTTTGAGGCCCCAACTACAATTTTTGTGAAAGTTCCATATTCACATGAAAACAAATGTTCTCTGTTATTAGGGTATTGAGTCTGATATGTGTTCATCAGCTTTACCTTCTTAGTTATGTCACTTAGGTTTTCTGAATCTTTTCTTTTATGAGAAGTGTTTGCATTGCACAGTAGTGTGGGTCTCTAAAAATAACCATGCAAATTGAGCTGAGCAAAGCATTTTTAATAGCCAGTTGAAAAAATTAAAGTGCTCTTTGACTTTAGAAATTTTTGTCAAAATGTTAAAACCTCTCTTTTTATCAGTTATAAATTTATAAAGAGATAAAAAATTTTAAGGCAAAAAATTATACAAAAATTGCAATAAATTTGTTTATTTACTATTTAACATATTATAAACATTGCAAATTAAAATATTTTATGACTTTGTAAAAAAGTTATCAAGAGCTGTTTGATATTCACATTATATGAATCACTGTACAGAGCAAGCATTTGGTCTGTGCCTTGGCAGTTTGTCATACTCCTTTCTAAGTTTGGGTCAGCTTCCAACATTTAATCCTTTACACTTTCAATATTGTAAAATGTCTCTGAAAGTTTCTTTAATGTGAAGTTTTTCACTGACATCACTTTTTCTGGGACGTTTTCATGCTTTTCATCACAGTCACTTTTCTCATGTGTGTTGATATTTGCCTTCCGTGAGTTCCTCTGGCAGTACATCTAAATTCAAACAACAGTACTGACATTGTCAGCCATGTCTTCCATGACTCCATTGACATCAATTCAAATTTCACTTTGAGCACTATCACTTTCCTTTTCTTCACTGCACTTTCATATTTGTTGGTCAATTCTCTCTTTTATTACCTACTTTTGTAAAATATCCTGTGCATTTGTCACTGAGAGGCAAAGAGGCAACACATTCATACACTCTGCTGTCTGCAAATGAATGGGAATAACAGATGCTCAGTGGCCAGTCACCACCAACTTTGAAAGAAGTGACATAGTTGATCACTGATCATGATGTGCATCTGATATTTACATAGCAATTTATGGAATAGAGGGTTGGTAGCAAAATTTGTACTTTATATGATTACTCAGAGGTAATACACCATGGTAAGACATGTGAAGTATATTGTTGGGGAACTGATGTTCTGAACCATGGTTATTGAAATGCGTGCATATTAGAACCATCCACAGGGATTATTACCTGAATTTTATCCACTTGATACGTTTTGGACTCAGAGAAGTAAATCCAAATTGTATTTTCTATTTTTCTAATAATCCTGAAATTTGTTTCATGAAAAATTTTACTATGTTATCAGTTGGTAGATATTCTTAAACTGTTATCTTTGTTTAAAATTGCCCTCTGGACATTCTTGTTTCAGCCAATGCTTTTTGGCCTAAATTCTACCTTACTTGATATTAAGCTGTGATATTTGCTTTCTTTCTGTTTGATAAAAGTTTATCTAGAAAATTCATTTTATTTTTAACTTTTATTTTAAGTGGCTCTCTTGTGCGTAGCATAGAATTCAATTTTGTTTTGTTATCTAACTGGAAATAATTTTTCCAGTTTTATTGAGGTATGACTGACGTATAACATTGTATAAATTTAAGGTGTATAACATGATGATTTTATATATGTATATATTGTGGAGTGATTACCATAATAACTTTAATGGACATCCATCACCTCTATAGTTACAACTTACCTTGTGATGACAACTTTTACTATCTACTCTCTAAGCTGCTTTCAAATATAGAATACAATATCGTTAACTATAGTCATCACACTGTACGTTACAGTTCCAGAGCTTATTTATCTTATAACTAAAGGTTTGTACCTTTTGCCTACCTTTGCTCAATTTCCCCAGGGCTTCTGCCTATGGAAAATCTATGAGTTTGGTTTTTTAGATTTCACATAGAAGTGAGATTATACAGTATTCACCTTTTCAGTCTGACTTGTTTCACTAGTATAATGCCTTCAAGATCCATCCATGTTGTCACATATGGGAGGATTTAATCTTTTATGGATGCATAGTATTCCTCTGTGTGTGTGTGTTGTTTTCTTATCCATTTCTCTGTCGATGGACACTTATATTGTTTCCATATCTTGACATTCTAAATAATACTGCAATGAACATGGGAGTACCTGCCCACCAACAATGCAAAAGGGATCCCCTTTCTTCACATTCTCACCAAAACTTGTTACTTGTTGTCTTTTTGGTTCTAGCCATTCCGCCAAGTGTGAAGGGATATCTCATTATGATTTTCATTTGCATGAAGCATTCCTACTAAAATATGTATCAGAAATATGATATAATCAGAAAGCCTACTCTATAAATTTTATGAAAAATAAGTTGATATTTGAATTCAGTATCTTTTAATATCTTTTTTTCCCTTGCTTTTTCTCTCCTTCTAGCATGAAATATGCTAGAAACATGAAAGCATGAAACACCAATCTCCTCTCTTGACCTCACTCTCCCCAGTAATTATGCTGCTCCCAGGCTGCTCACAATTTCCCACACTAATGGGTGATCCATTTGGGTTTTTATTAAAATTTACCAGTCCAATAGTCTAGTCCTTGCTCTCCCATTTAGGTGACACTGGGCATTTGGGAATTGACATCTTTTCCTAGCAAATAATTCATTTGCCTTTAAAAAAAATAAGATTTATAGGATTAAAATTTAACTTAAAGAGTTTGCTGCCTCTTAATAATTTTTTTCAGTGATTCACTTTTTAATACAATGTATGCACCTTATAAAACCTTCAGAAAGTTATGAATGCTACAAAAGAAAAGCAAGAAAAAAATGACAGAAATTTCAGGCAGGCACATTAGGAGAGACCTCTAAATGAATAGGATTTTTGGCATCTGAAATCACATTATTCCAATCAAATAGAATCCAAATGAAATTGAAATTCTATCAATATATTTATTCATCCATCCATCCATCCATCCAAAAATATTTACTGAGCCTCCACTTCCTGTAAGGTATTGTGATAAATGCAGACAATTTAACAGCATATGACACAACCCTTATCTAGCACAGAGTGCAGCAGATGTTTATCATACAGGTTGATACCTGTTAAGAGTGGAGGTACAGGGCATTATTGTAAAACTGCCTGGGGGGGTGGGTGGTACTGCAGTCAGGAAGCAGCAACTGGGAAGCTTCAGACTCTGCGCAAGCAGAAAAGGACAAACAGCACAGCTATCCTGTGGAATGAAAATGGGTGGAGGGATGGGTTAGCCTGGTGATGGGTATTAAACTTATTAAATGGAGCACTGGGTGTTATATGCAAACAATGAATCATGGAACACTACATCAAAAACTAATGATGTACTGTATGGTGATTAACATAACATAATAAAATAAAATTTTAAAAAAGAATTATAAAAAACAAACTATTTCAAAAGAAGGCAAAAAAGAAAAAAAGACATAAAAAGATGAGAATTGGCAAACTGATTAGGAACATTATTTTTAAGAATACAAATATATGAGCAATTACACTGGATGCAAATGGTCTAAATATTCTTATTAAATGAAAGTATTTTCAGACTAGATTAAGAAATAAAATCCAAATATATATATATATAAAAGAAAATGGAAATTTTAAAAGAGCTTCTGTTGAAGAGGTGAAGGAAGATCTAACTTGTATGTCCTGCTAAAGAATTTGATTTCTATCCTTAAGACAACAGGAGACTATTGATGGATTATAAGCAGATCAGTACCATGCTCTTCTACAAAGACAGCAAAGCAAGGAAGAACATTGAGGGATGACATTTAGCTGCCTTATTTTACTAAAGGTGTGTCATTACACAAACCTCAAGTGCCATTTTTACTAAAGAATGGTTATCTTTTAATAGTTAGATGAAAAGGTATTGGCATTTTTAAGAACATGAAATTCTTCATAATGATTCTTTAACCTTCCCCTTGGCTGAAGTTAACATCATTCCGGCCCAGAAACTCTCCTTATCAGATATCTTTTATTCTTCATCCACGAACTTCTTCCCACCTCTTGTCCAAACCATTTTTATTATTATCTTAAGACTCAGCTTCTAACAGAAGCATCTTTCATTGCCTCCACAATGATTGTCCTTTATTTGCTAGCTACTGGCACCTTGAGTAGTTTTTAAGAGTAGTTTGCAACCACTCAGTCTTATATGTTGGGTTCATTTTTGATCCTCCTAGCTTGGTTTATGTGAACACAAACAAACAAAAGCTGGAAGTCAGTGAATCCAGCAATGCTGTTCTCTAACACTGTCACTTGCCCAAGTCACTGTGTATTTCTTGCTTTCACTTAGTTCTCTCATAAACAAAACATGGGGATTAGTCTAGATAAATTGTAACCCTGTAACTTGGAGCTTTAGGATTCACCCAGGGATACTTCAAGAGTCTCTAAAAAGATGTGGCCAAGGAAGCAGATCTCCCTTTTCACCTTTTATTTCAAATTAGGCAGCTATTCCTTTATCTGTCTTATTTATTAGGTTTTTGTATAAGGTTTTTTTTTTGTTTTGTTTTGTTTTGTTTTTGACGAACAGGTCAATCAACTAAAAAGAATTTGACAATAGCTGATCTACATAACTCCCTAAGGTCTATTTCAGCTCTCACATTTTATCTTCTCTCTTTCTTTTTTTAATTTCCCTTACATACTTCATATTGCGTATATGTTGGCAGTCTGTATCAGAATCGTGTGTCAGAAATATAGAAAATGATTCAGTAAATGCCTTTTATTTTATTTTTATTTTTTTTAAAGATTTATTTATTTGACAGAGAGAGACACAACGAGAGAGGGAACACAAGCAGGGGGAGTGGGAGAGGGAGAAGCAGGCTTCCTGCAGAGCAGGGAGCCCGATGTGGGACTTGATCCCAGGACCCTGGGATCATGACCTGAGCTGAAGGCAGACGCTTAACTGACTGAGCCACCCAGGTGCTCCAGTAAATGCCTTTTAAAGAAAAGAATGAATGAATGCATTAATTGGTTTGTTGATCTCCTCATTATTCGTATTTATAGATATACATTCAATTTAGCCACTCTTCAAGACAATGGAGACAGAATCTTGAAAACCAAATAAATACCCTCCCTCTCTCCCTCAGCCAGTTGAATTAACCCATTAAGCAACAATTATTGGGCACCTAATATTACCGAAGCTGTTTTGTTAAGTCCTACTTATATCAAGACCCATAGAACCCTGTCCCTTGCCTCAAAGATGTTACAGTCTGCTAAGACAAAAACATGTAAGTACATTATTGGAATAAAAATTGATAAGTACTATTATGGAATTATGATAAAAGTGCTCTGAGTGTTTAGAAAAAGGAGATACTGACTCTGGCTGAGGTAGTGAGAAAGATTTCACAAAGAAGCTTGTGAACAGAGTTCTGAAGAATGAAAAAGATTGTGCCATGTGGAAGAAATCTCGAAATATGTTGCAGTAGGAAAGTATGTAGAAGGCACAGAGAGAATAAAAACTGGAGAGTGCCGGGTAACAGAATTTGGCATGGCTACACCCGTTGGTGACTGGACATCAAGGAAGAAAGGCTGCAAAGTCTTTTTTGCTTCAGATTATCAATGTTCTTTTATGCTATTAGAAAGCTTTAGAGCTTCATAATTTAGTAAATGGAGAGTTAACAGATTTAAAAAAAAAAAAACTTATTTATTTGAGAAAGAGAGAGAGAGAGAATGAGGGGGAAGGGGCAGAGGGAGAGGGATAATCTCCAGCACACTCTGCTTAGCATGGAGCCTGATGCGGTGCTCCATCTCACGACCCTGAGGTCATGACCTGAGCCAAAATCAAGAGCTGGATGCTTAACTGACTGAGCCACCCAGGTGCTGCAAGAGTTAACAGAGATTTTTAAACACTAATTTGGCAGGATAGATTTGTCTTTAAGAAAAAAATAACATGGATGTGGAATATGAAAAATGGACTGGAGTAAGGAGAGTCCAATGAGGAGGGAAGGAGTAAAAAGGCTATTGCAGTAGGTCAAAAAGAAGGTAAAGAGGGCCTGAGGGACAAAGAGAGTGATCCGATTGGAGAGAATACTTCAAATTGAGTTAAAAGGATATGGTGACTGGAAACAATGTAGTATTCTAACACCAAATGGAACTGGGAGAACTGGACAGCCACTATCCTATATCATAAACAAAAATTAACTCAAAATAGATTAAAGACTTGATTGTAAGACCTGAAACCATAAATCTTCTAGAAGAAAACATAGATGGCAAGCTGCTAGACATCAGTCTTGGTGATGAGTTTTTGGATTTGATGCCAAAAGAAAAGCAACAAAAGCAAAAATAAACAAGTGGGACGATATCAAACTAAAAGGCTTCTGCATAGCAAAAGAAGTCATCATTAAAAAAAATCTATGGATTGGGAAAAAAATTTGCAAATCATATATGTCATAAGGAGCTAATATTCAAAATATAAGAACTCATACAACTCATGGCAAAATTTTTAAAAAATTCTAATTAAAAAATGGATAGAGGATCTGAATAAACATTTTCAAAAGAAGACATACAGATAGCCAATGGGCATATGGAAAGTTACTCAACATCACTAATCATTAGGGAAATGCAAATTAAAGCCATAGTGAGATTATCACTTCACACCTGTTAGAATGGTTAGTATCAAAAAAAGATAAATACTGGTGCAAATGTGGAGAAAAGTAAATACTTGTGTGCTGTTGGCGGGAATGTAAATTGGTACAGCACTGTGGAAAACACTATGGAATTTCCTCAAAAATTAAAAATAAAAATACTACATGATCCAGCAATTCCACTTCTGGGTATTTATCTGAAATTAAAAAACAAAACACAAACTTGAAAACATATATGCACTCCCATGTACACTGCACCATTTTTTACAATAGCCAAGAAATGGAAACAACCTACATGACCACTGCCAGAGGAATGGTTAAAGAAAACCTTGTATAGGAGCACCTGGGTGGCTCAGCTGGTTGAGTGTCTGGCTCTTGGTTTCAGGTCGGGTCTTGATCTCAGGGTCGTGAGATTGAACCCTGAGGAGGCCTCTGTGCTCAGCGCAGAGTCTGCTAGAGATTCTCTCTCTCCCTCTCCTTCCCCTCCTCCTCCCATTCACACTTGAGCCCACTCTCTCTAAAATAAATAAATAAAATCTTTTAAAAAATAAAGAAAATCTGATATATATAATTAATATATATCACAAAAAAAGAAAATCTGATATGTACATTATATATATAATATATATATCAGATTTTCTTTATTTTATAATATCTATAATAAAATAATATATATTGTAAATATATATTATAAAATATAAATATATTATATATAATAATATAAAATATATTATGTTTTATACATTATAATATATAATTATATTATATATTATATATTTTATATTTTATACATATAATGGAATATTATTTGGCCAGAAAAAAGAATGAAATCTTGCTATTTGCAACAACATGGATGGGCCCTGAGGGCCTTATGCTAAATGAAATAAGTCAGACAGAAAAGGATCAATGTTGTATGACATTGCTTGTATGTGTAATCTAAAAAACAAGGCAAAACAAAAACGAAGCTTATAGATACAGAGAACAGATTGGTGGTTGCCAGAGGCAGGGGATGGGGGTGGGGAAATTGGTTGAAAGGAGTGAAAAAATACAAACTTCCAGTTATAAAATATATAAGTCCTGGAAATGGAATGTACAACATGGTGTCTAACACAACAGTGTTAATAACACTGTATTGTATATCTGAAAGTTGCTAAGAGAGTAGATCTTAAAAGTTCTCATTACAAGAAAAAAAAATCCCTAACTATGTATGGTGACAGATGTTAACTAGACTTATTGTGGTGAACAGTTTTGCAATGTATACAAACATCGAATTATTATGTTATACATTTGAAACTAGTAAGTGTTGTATTTCAATTATACCTCGATAAAAAAATAATGTAGTACTCTAGACTACGACAACATGAGGGGTTATTTTCTGTTCCATCCCAATAAAGACGAAAAACATTTTTAAAAAACTTTCTTGGGAAGCCTAGCTGGCTCAGTTGGTTAAGCGTCTGCCTTTGCTTCAGGTCATGATCCCGGGGTCCTGGGATCGAGTCCTGCATAGGGCTCCTTGCTCAGCAGGGGGCCTGCTTCTCCCTCTGCCTGCCGCTCCCCCTGCTTGTGCTTGCTCTCTCTCTCTCTGACAAATAAATAAAATCTTTAAAAGAAATAAATAAATAAAATTTAGAAAAAAACAACTCTTTCTCACAAAATGACCAGCAACTGTTATCTCTCAAGTAAATATATAGTTAATCCATTTGTGGAGGTTAATGGATGACTTAATTAAGGCCTGACAAGATCCTCCAGGAAAAGCCATAAAGGGCAATTCCCATTTAACAGTCCCCCTCAGATAGGATGTCACAGGCATTATTAACTTCCCCCGGGCTTTCCTGTCCTAATGAGGAATTAACATGGGGGTCTGCAGGATCTATTTTTGTTCAGTCAAAACACATGACAGTTAGCTATGGCAGGTTAGTCATCTTCACGTTGACTACAAGTAACAATATCAGAGTTGTGACTTGGCTAAGGGCATTGTCGGGACGGATTGTTTTCTGAGATAGCAGATGGTTTGGAAATCGTCTGCCGTGACAGACCGAACTGACTAGAATTTCAATTCTCCATTCCTGGAGTGGCAGTGAGAAGGGCACATACGGGAAATTAACTCTCCTGGTGTAACTGAAAATGACAGCACACGGCATGGTCAGAGCACAAACTGGTACTAAGAGGAAAGGATAAATGAGAGGCAAGTGGGAAGTTCCTAATTAACTTCAATATACTTCAAGTAAATTTCCCTAACTCAATATTATGGCACATAGAAGGAAAGTTGATTTATGCATTTCAGGGCTTGATTTTATAATTTCACTCTTGAAGAATGAGATAATCAAACAACAGAAGGAGTATATTAACTAGGGACCTGCGTTACAGTGATTCAGAGTGAGGTATCAGGTCATTAAATCTAGTCAGTTTATTCAGAGCAGGTTGCAAATAAGTAATTTGGACATCTTGAATGAGCTCCACCAAGTTAAAAGCCTCATGAAAATTTTGTAAATATGCCATGCACTTTAATGCAATCTGAGAGTAGAAAGTAGTTTACAATGATTTCAGACTTCTATTTGGCCATTATTATTATTATAGTTTTTAAAATGTTCTCCCTGACGTCTTTCCTGTGTAAATGAATATGTCCCAGGGACACTCCTGTAAATGAGATAAACTAACGTAAAATATTAAATAATTCATGTCCTTGGAAGCCACTGAGATTTTGCTCATGTTTTTCTAGAAACCAAACCAATGTTGTGATGCAGAAAAAAAGGCATCTGCATATGAAAATATCTTAAGCATTATCTGTTAAGCCTAAATGTGCTCAGTAAAAAAAAAGAGGAAAAGGGAACAAATTAAAAGAATACAGCAAGTACCATTTTATAATGGGAGCGATAACTAACAAGATTTTGATTTGGTATTGTTTTGTCTCATTTGGAGGTCATGTCACTGCCTTTGCCATTGTTTCTGTGGTTTGAAGTTAGACTGGAGTGAGATTAACAGATGAGGAGGTCCAGTGAGACATGCAGGGGAAACAGGGACAGAGGAGGCAGCACTGAGGAGCAGAAGGCAGTATGAAATGAATAAAGACTCGGGGTGCCTGGGTGGCTCAGTCGGGTAAGTGTCCAACTCTTGACTCTTGATTTCAGGTCAGGTCATGATCTCAAGGTCAAGAGATCAAGCCCTGCAGTGGGCTCCGCACTCAGCACTCAGCGGGGAGTTTGCTTGAGATTCCTTCCTTCTCTTTCTCTCCCTCTGTGCGCCAGCCCCCTCCCCGACCCCACTTAAGTGAGTGCACACCCTCTCACTCAAAAAAAAAGAAAAGAAAAGAAAAGAATAAAGACCTGGGATATTTGTATTCCAAAGCTTGCCTCTATCAGGATCTGATCTAATAATATCAGCCTCACAGAACTGTTAAAAAATTAAGGAGAAAATAGTTATAAGCAGATGAAAGTGTCTGCTACAGAGAAGGCACATACAGTTTGGAGCCTACCTGACCATTCTCTTCCAGGAAACAAGCTCATAGTGCCAGCTGCCCCTTCAAGCAAACTTCCAGATATCCCTTCAGTAGTAACAGGGAGACAATAAACCAATGGGATTGTGAGTTAATTTTGAGAACAAAGTTCTTGGTCTTAAATCCCAACCCTATCACCTACCAGTGGTGTGTTTGCTAGTTATTTTGGCCTCAACTTCTTCACCTATACATAAGATGGACATATACAATAAGGATAATATTATACATAATATAATAAGATATATATAATAAGGATATCATATATAATAAGGACATATATATCTTTATTAATAAAGGTAAGGATATAATATATATAATAAAGATAATATTAGTGCTTACCTTATTGGAGGCTTGTAATGATTAAATAAAATTATCTGCATTAAGTACTTTGTACAATTCTACCACATGCCAAAGACTCTCTAAATGTTACCTTTGAGTATCCATTGATCCCCACATAACTATAACCATGAAAATGTTACCTATAATAAGAAACAACCATAGAGGATATTTTCCTCTCTAGCATAACACTTGCTATGAATATGAAACAAAACCAGAGTTTTCAATTCAAATGTTTCCTAAATATGGTTTGTTCAAAAGGAATTCTTGCCCTTTTGGCAAATAAGTCTGAGCTATTTCAATCACTGTTCCAGAGGAAAGACTTAAAGCTATTCCACTTTCCAGTATTTTAAGGCATTGGAGAGTGATGACAGGTGATCAAGAACTAAAGGATAATTGGCTCTCAAAATAAGGAAACTACACGTAGGTGAGTTTGCATTTGTGCAGCTTTTCTCCCGTGGGTACACTCCTGTCCGGTCCACACTACATGGGGTGGCAAAAACTCAAGCAGATATCATAGTCTTGTGGACTTGATGAGGCAGAGGACAGAATTTGGTAGGACGCAAGTGGCTAGAAAGTAAGTGGAGAAATGAGGAAGGGCTTACAATACTGTGTCGATTCTGCCCCAGTCTTGGGCCGAATCTCGAACTGCAAATGTACAAGGGAGGCATCAAGAAGCGAAGACTGTAGCTCCAAGGCTGAGGGGAGCCAGCCAAGGTTCCAGCCCTTAGTTATAGCATGGGATGCACAATTCAATTTTGTTGCAGCCAAAGTTAGCTGCTTGCTAAAAATAAAAATCAACATTCTTCAGAGGAAGATATTAGCATATAAATCACATTTAATGCATCATATACAGTATTCAGTATATAATTAAAAATCACAAGTTATGGGAGAAGAAAGCAGAAAATTGTAGCCAGTAGTCAAAAAAAATGGTCAGTAAAAACTGACCTTGACATGTTAGAATAAATAGATGAGGAATTTAAAGTAGCTAAAATTAGTTACCAATAGAATTTAACATAGATTCAAAAATCCTTAATAAAATATTAGCATACTTAATCCAGCAATATACACAAAAGCAAATATTTCATGACCAGATAATTTCTATATCGGGAATGCAAAGATTAAACATTCAAAAAATCAATTAATATAATTAACTGCATTAGCTGAATAAAAGAAGTGAACCATGTAGTTAACTCATGTAGATCTAGAAAGATATAAAAAAAGCATTTGGCAAAATTCAACACCCATTCATGTTAAAAACTCTTATTCAACTATGAGTAAGAGGTGACTTCTTCAATGCAGTAAGGGCATTTACAAAGAAAAACACACAAAACAAATTTAAAAAATTCTATATACCAAATGATCAAAGACTAAAAACTTCCCCTTTGAGATGAGGAAAAAGAAACAGATATCTGCTCTCACCATTTCAATTCTAAATTTTTCCCGTAGATATAGCCACAGCAGCAGGCAAGTGAAAAGAATGGAACCTGGAAGGGAAGCAGTGAAACTTCCTTATTCATAGGTGACATGATTGTTTGCACTTAGAATCTTCAAGAATCTACAAAACAATGACTAGAACTACTCAGTGAAGTTTACAGAATACAAAATTGACACAAAATCCAATTTTATTTTTATATTCTAATAAGAAACAATGGAAAAAGGAAAATTAAAAAAATTACTCTCTTATAATCACACCCAAAACTGGGACACCTAGGTGACTGACTCGGTTAAGGTCATGACATTTAGCTCAGGTCATGATCTCAGGGTCTGGGATCAACCACCACCACCACATCTAGCTCTGTGTTCAGCCTGGGGGTGGGGGGTGAGGAGGAAATCTGCTTCTCCCTCTCCCTCTTCTTCTCCCCACCCTCCTCGTGCTCTCGCTCTCTCTCTCAAATAATCTTAATATATATATATATAATTGCACCAAAAACTAAAGTGAGAAAAAAATTAACAAAATATTAGCAGACGTCTGCACTAAAAGCTACAAAATACTGCTGAATGAAATTAAAGAAGATCTAGATAAATAGAGAGATGCCAGATTCCTAGAGTAGAAGGCTCGGTACTGTTCAGTTTTTGTAAACAGAGCTATAACAGCAGTTTTCAGACTTTTTTGTTTTAGAACTCTAAAACAGCTTTTTGTTATTGAGGATCTCAAAGGACTTTATTTTTTTTTTAGTTATATACATCAATATTTACAATATTATAAATTAAAACTGAAAAAATTCACTATAGTAATTTTATAATTTATTCAAAAATAACAGCAAATCCATTACATCATCATAAATAAGTTTTATTTTAAAAAACTACATTTTCCAATTCAAAACAAAATTATTAGGTGGATGGCACCGTTTCATATTTCTTGCAAATTGATCTGGCTTAATATAAGGCAGTAGATTCTCCTATATCTAAGACAGCAGGTTTTACATTTAATCTAGAGTGATAGGTTATTTTGTCTGAAGCATATGCAGAAATAATGGTCCCACACATATATATGTAGGGAGAGAAGGGAGGATTATTTAAATGGCCTTTTAAAATAACTGTGGATATTATTCTTTGATTCTATAGCAAAACTTGCTAAGAAAACAGAGGAAGGAATTACAGTGCATTCTGATGAAGGTTATAGTGAGGGAAACTATAGAACCATGTGGTTCTATAGAAGCACACGGCTAAGTCCACTAATGAGGACCTGGATCTCATAGAAGATGCTGCAGGAAATGGTGGCTAAGCTGAGGGGTAAAGAAATGTGGGTTAATGTAGGTTAGAGAGTGTTCTAGGAAAGGAAAATGGTCCAGAAAGGACAGAGTAAGTTCACAGAATCAAAAAAGTGTCAATATGGCCCTGGTTTAGTGGTTACATAGAGCAATGAGACTGGGATGTCAAAGTGGCAAAATATGAACTTGAAGAGATAATCAAGAGCTTGAATACGAAGACTAGTAACCTTGGACTTTTCTATGAAGATAATGAAAATTGAATGAAGGACTGAAGCAGAAGAATGACAGCTCATGAAAGCCAAAAGTTTAAGGAGGGATGGACTGGTTTTGTTTTGTGAAATACAGTGGAGAGGTCCAATAATATCGTCTTAAAGTGCAAACATTGATTTTGGCCATGACAGTATTGTTTGTGGCTTCACTGAGAAAAAGTGGAAGGTGAGGCTACATTACAGGAATGAGTGGGGAGTGAAGATGGTGATGGCTTGGCTTTCAGTAGACTTGTCTGGGAACAAAAAAGTAAGGCAATAATTAAAGGTGACAAGCAGTAACAATAGGCTGAAGGGAAGAAGTCAAGAAGCCATGAAACATCAAAACTATGGACCTGGAAAAGGACACAAGATGTGTCTTGCTTGTAGAAGTATGCCAGACCTGCTCTACTAAAGATAATGGGTGATTGTAGTTTATGCATTAATTATTTTTAAAATTGTTTTACTAGTTTTTTTTAAAGATTTTATTTTATTTATTTACTTATTTTTAAAGATTTTATTTATTTTTTTGACAGGGAGAGACATAGCAAGAGAGGGAACACAAGCAGGGGGAGTGGGAGAGGGAGAAGCAGGCTTCCTGTGGAGCAGGGTAGGACCCTGGGATCATGACCTGAGCCGAAGGCAGACGCTTAATAACTGATCCACCCAGGCACCCCCGTTTTACTAGTTTTTTTAAAAACATCTTTGAACTATGTTGTCATATTTTCCTCATTTTGCTTAGTCAACATTTATCTCCCAGAATATGAAAAAATAGACCATGGTTCAAATCCTAAATAAATCATTTTACAAGTCCAAATCAGTGGTGTCTGAATTTCTGATTTTTTATTTTATGTCAAAATTAGAAAGGATTACTTGACTATCAACTTATCTGAAGAATGAACATGACTAAATTCAGGACGAGACTTACTAAGATACCCTCATCGGTCCCCCTGTAGTCCTTGTCTCATGCATGATGTATATACCTTTTTTTTGTTTATTTCTTCTGTTTAGGGGGCTTGGGCTTCTCATACCTATGGATTTGTGATATATAAACTCAGTTGGTTACAAGCTCCAAAGTGGGGGTTTTTAGTATAGTTAAATGGATAAAAACACTTGGATCCAGTTTATCAAATAGAACCAAGAGGTTGTTGATACCATTAACTTGCCCGAAATTGATGTGAAATTTGGTCCATGATCTGATTCCCCACAATTTGGGGCTGTTGTAAAGAAGTCTGTCATTTAGACATCTTCCTGCTATGACAGTCAGGACAAGAATACAAGCTTACTGGCTGAATGATCCTTGATAACCGTGTGTGGCTGATGAAAGCCACCTGGGTTTATCTGTCGGTAACTCAGGAGCCTGAGTATAGCTAGAATTTATAGCAGTCATTTCTCTTCTGTGCTCCTCTGGTGTGAACAAATACATTTTTTCAGACAGCTTGAAGCTGTAATAACTCAAGACATTGCTATAGAAACAAGGCAGGACCATCAATAAATCAGAGGTGAGGAAAAATATCCCCAAATGTATAATTACTGGTGAAAACCTGCCCAAATCTTATAAAATGCTATATATTTTGATCCAGGTGTATGTGTGAGTATATAATGAGACATTAACAATGGAAAACAATTGAATTAACAATTGAATTCAAATGATTCAAGTGTTAGAAAATTGCATTTGTTCTGTGTGAGGTTTTATTGGAAATGTGAATGGTAGCACAAGCACAATATTAATCTAGAGTAAATCAGTGCTAACTTACCATGTATAATAGATTCTGTATTGAGATCACTTGTTCTCAGCAACAAGTGATTGTTTGAGGTGGTACTGAAGGTACCTCAACAAATGAAGACCTACAGTACAAAAATATGCAGGAACCGAGTGGCTGTTACATGAGTTTTCGAGATTTGATAAAAATGAGTCATGATGTACATGGGTTAGTGGTTGTAAAACATTGTATTTAGTAGGTATTTAATTTGGGTGCCATTTCCATCTGTAATTATGTTTCAGACTACCTGCTTTAAAAAGACTTTAATATACTTAAGACACATCTAAGATAAAAGCAAAGAGAATTAAAGTGATAAAAAGAAAAGAAAATGTAATGTATACATCACACACAAAAATTGGCTCAACATAGGCTAAAGACCTAAATGTAAGACCTGAAACAATAAAACTCCTAAAATAAAACATAGGCAGTAATCTCTAGGATATCGGCAATATTTTTCTGGTTCTATCTCTTCAGGCAAGGGAAACAAAAGCAAAAATAAGCTATTGGGACTACATCAAACTAAAAAGCTTTTGCACCTCAAAGGAAACCATCAATAAAACAAAAAGACAGCTTACTGAATGGAAGAAAATATTTGCCAATGATGAATCTGATAAGGGGTTAATATCCAAAATATATGAAAAACTCATATAACTTAACACCAAATAAACAAATAATCTAATTAAAAATAGAGGACCTGCATAGACATTTCTCCAAAGAAGGCATACAGATGGCCAACAGGGACATGAAAAGATGCTCAACATCACTAATCATCAGGGAAATGCAAATCAAAACCTCAAAGAGGTGTTGCCTTACATCAGTCAGAATGTCTAGAACCAAAAAGATAAGAAAAATCAAGTGTTGGTGAGGATGTGGAGAAAAAAGGAACTCTCATGCATTGTTGGTAGGAATGTAAATTGGTGCAGCCATCATACGACCCAGTAATTCCACTTTTGGGTTTTACCTGAAGAAAATAAAAACACTAATTTGAGTAGATACATGCATGCCTATCCTTATTACAGCATTATTTACATAGCCAAGATATGGAAGAAAGTCATGTGTCGATCAATAGGTGAATGGAAAAAGAAGATGTGATACACACACACACACACACACACACACCACACATATACACAATGGAATATTAGCCATAAAAAAGAATGAAATCTTGCCATTTACAACATGGATGAACCTAGAGGGTATTATGCTAAGTGAAGTAAGTCAGAGAGAAAAAGACAAATATGATATAATTTCACTCATATGTGGAATCTAAAAAACCAAAACAAACAAGAAAAAACAGAAACATACTTATAAATACTGAGAACAAACTGGTGGTTGCCAGAAGGGAGAGGGTTTGGTGGAAGAGGTGAAATAGGTGAAGGAGATTAAGAGGCACAAACTTTCAGTGATAAAATAAGTCATGGAGATGAAAAGTACAACAAAGGGAACGTAGTCAATAATATTGTAATAGCTTTGCATGGTGACAGATGGTAACTACATTTATTATGGTGAGCATTTTGTTATGTACATAACTATCATATTTTGTACACCTGAAACTAATATAAGATTATATGTCAACTATACTTCAATAAAAAATATGTAGTTTGAAAAAGTATAAATAAAAATGAGACTATAAGGGGGAAAAGATACAAGTAAACTAAGCACACCATTGCTTTACCTGGAATATCAAAAAATTAAAATATCATTTGAAATTTTCAAATCATATAAATCTTAAGAATTTGACTCTGATTGTCTACCTAGCTTAACTCTATTGGTTCTGTGGGGCAATAGAGTTGACTTGCAGATTGTTATGCAGGGCTTGATCTGTAGATAAGTACTGAAGAAAGAAGTAATAAAACAGGGAGAGTTTACAGATCAGAAATGGTGCAGTATGTCATTTATTTAATCTAATTTAGGCCTTGTTGGTCCTGGAATAACTGGCTTCCTAATCATATTCCTTCCCCTATGCACTTTCTTTCTCTTATCAATCCCTCTCCCTCTCTCTCTCTCTCCCCATCACTCCCCCCTCTCATTTCTACACAAACCACTGAAGACTGACACTGTACATCAATCAGCCTGAGGTCAGAATACTTCAAGCAAACAACGAGTGTTGGGAGGATGTGAAGGAAAAGGAACCCTTGTGCACTGTTGGTGGGAATGCAAGTTGGTGCAGCCACTGTAGAAAACAGTATGGAGCTTCTCGAAAAGATAAAAATAGAACGATCCTATGATCCACTAATTGCACTACTGGGTGATGACCCCAAAAGTATAAAAAAAACTAATTCAAAGGGATACATACACCACTATGTTTATAGCAGCATTATTTGCAGTAGCCAAATTATGGAAGCAGCCCAAGTATTCATCAGTAAATGAGCAGATAAAGAAGATGTGGTGTGTATACACAATAAAATAATATTCAACCCTAAAAAAGAATGAAATCTTGCCATTTGCAAGGATATGGATGGAGCTAGAGAGTATATTGTTAAGTGAACTATAAGTCAGTCAGAGAAAGACAAATATCGTATGATTTTACTCATATGTGGAATTTAAGAAACCGCACAAATGAGCAAAGGGAAAAGAAGAGAGACAGAGACAAAGCAAGAAACAGACTCTTAACCAAAGAGAACAAACAGATGGTTACCAGAGGGGAGGTGGGGGGGATGGGTGAAATAGGTGATGGGGATTAAGGAGTGCACCTGTCAGTGATGAGCACTGGGTGATGTATGGAAGAATTGAATCACTATATTGTACACCTGAAATGAATAGAATACTGTATATTAACTATACTGGCATTTAAAAAATTTATAAAAAATAGAAAATAAATTAAAAAAAACACACACACAAAAGAATGTATTTTGACTCCTAAAAGAAGAGTATTTCACATGAAAATTTCACTTCAGCTGTATACAGTTGTCTAGGAAGATAATGCAATCTTCTAAGTGATGACAGCAGCAAAAATTGACAATTGGAAAAAGAATGTATTGGAATGGTTCACAGAATCACAAGAAAAGTAAAGAACCAGACTACAGAAGGACAGAAATCAGCTCTGGGGAATTTAGACAGCTGGACCCGATAAACAGTCTTTTCAGATGCTTCCCTTGAGGGAAATGAGCTCTCTAACTTTTTGAAGTATTTTTGATGTTCTGCTCAAAAGTAAAACTCCAAAAAACTGCATGGATCACATGCTATCTCAGCAGACCATATCCAATAGGTAAAATATAGTGGGCCCAAATGGAAGAAAATTAACCAGGAAAAGGTAGAATAAATGTCTACTCGAAAATGTCATGATTTTTGTGCCCACACGGGTAGGTTGGAAGAAAGGGATGGAGTAACGTATTCAGGTCCCAGGGATGCTAGGAAGCTAAGAAGAGAAGGGTTGAAGAAGGCACAAGAATTAGAGTGGTTTATGGGAGCCCTTCCTGGTCATCTCCACCTCCTGCTCACCATCTCTCTCCCAACTGCATCATCTCATGGAACTTATTCTGTATTCACATTCACTCCTGCTTGCTCATTCCTGTCTCCTCCGCTATGGCATGGGCATGCATGGCTCCCACCCAGGGACCTACAATTTTCCAGTTGTTTCCACCTTTCTGGCATTCTGAGGCAACCCCTTTCAGAGAAAGTGCCTGAAGTTGCCCATCTTTCCCCCAGCACTGATAGAATTAGGAGTCGATGTCTATCGAAACCATCTCAGGTGCTCCTCTGTGGTGCCTGTGCCCACTTTGCTAAAGCTCTTGTGCCTTGGAGCTTTTAGACTTCCAGTTCAAAGGGAGGTTCTAAACTTATGAAAATATGTTCAAGCTCCTTAAGCCAGGTCTGTTCCTAACAACCACTGGTGGTTGGGAAGATGCTTGCCAAACCCAGAAACTGTTTGTCCGTTCCAGTAAGCTGGCCACAGGGGTTTTTTTGTTTTTGTTTTTGTTTTTATGTTTCACAATTCTGTACAATTTCATTTTCTGATTTGAAATCGTAAAAATTTCACCTGCCTTCACTTTGGGGCAGTTTGGAAAGCACTAGAAAAATTGTAGGGAGTCCTCAAATCTTTCCTGGTTGGTTTTCATTTTTTTATGGCGCCATGTGGTATTAAGAAAAACAAAAAACAAAAAACGAAACAGAAAAACCAAACAACAAGGAACGATGAGGGCCACTACAAGAGCCATCTGCTCATGAAGGCTTTCGGCTACTCCTTTCCATACCTACTGCCAAGGAAGGTCCCCAAGACATTACAATTCCAGCTTCAGGGTTCCAAATCCCAGCCTTTACAATAGCTGCAAAACAGTAGCAGTGGAAACACAATAAGAGACTTGTCATTTTTGTAGGTTTGAATATTTTTATGTTCATAATAAGCTCATTTTGAGATAAACACATGAAGCTGAAAGAGCCGTGTGGCATTTTAATCATTCTTAAGCAGGAAAAAAGATAACTATTTTTTGGCATGGAAGCTTTCCACTTTTAGTAAGAGAAGAGTGTGAGAAGCCTGAGTACACTGTCAGTTTCCAGCAGGTTCAATTAATTGCTGAAACCAAACAAAAATAGCCTCACACGGTTC
The DNA here is from genome assembly GCF_002201575.2 of Neomonachus schauinslandi. NCBI lineage: Eukaryota > Metazoa > Chordata > Mammalia > Carnivora > Phocidae > Neomonachus > Neomonachus schauinslandi. Next base: position 121,153,416 of record NC_058404.1, on the reverse strand, counting down.
CCATTGTTCTGCAGCTGTTGGCTTCAGAATGCTTGTTGTCCCCTTCCTTGTGACTAATCATCATGGTTGCCCAGTTTCCTTTCTTGATTTCCCACCAGAAGTTGTGATGTTTCATAGGAAGAGAGGGCAACCCTCCCAGCATTTCTTTCCAGGCCTTTTGAACACATCCGTCCTGAAACACTCGTACTTTTCTTCAAATCCCTGAATTTCTTGACCTGCCTGTTTGTGAATAGGCATGCTTTAGCCATTTGATAAGGGGCCCTAAGTGGCTTCCTGTTTGAAAGAGGTCAAAAAGATGCGACTCTTAAATGGATTGTGTGCACAAGTCTTTGGCCTAATGTTTTGGTTTGGTTTGGTTTTGAAAAATCTCACTTTGCTTCTTGCTGCTTTGTTGAAAAGAGTTTTAGGTTGCTAAAAGTATAACCTGCTTTCTGAGTTTAGCAATTACTGCAAGGGTTATATCACAATAGAGTCTCATTTAGTTGAATGCCAAACTTCTAGCAACCTAACTCCTCAGAACACAGAACTGCATGCACTTTAACAGAAAAAGAAAGACCACTAACATAGTTGCAAAAACTCCACGTGCTAAAACCCAAACACTTTTCACACAGAAAAGTTTTAAAACTCAGAACACTGCCTGGCATATGTTAAACACTACATAAGTGTTTGTGATGATCAACAGAACTTACTAGCTGTTCCTACATATAAATATAGCAAACTTAGTTATCATGTTTCTTTGGAAAAAAAAAAAAAAAAGGAAAAGTTTACTGACAGTATTTTCGAATGATGGCAAAAGAGAACAACAGAACGAGAATTTTGTGAAAATCAGCACCTGACATCCACCTGTGATAATGAGACAGAAAGTTTACAAAACCATAGTTGCAGTCATTGGCCCACTTAACCTGCCAAAGGATCTGAAATACATTAGACCATCCTTTAGAGAGACGGCCCTGATGATGATAGTGACCCGCTTAAGTCATCAAGGAGAAATTGAATTAGGTTTCATCTCTTCTAAGAGTGTAATGAAAGGTAATATTTAAAAAAATTAAAGTTTAAAAGGGGTGGACTGAAGCACTCAACAGGATTGTCATCAAGTATGGTAGAGACTCTCCTTAAATAGGGAAGAAGTGATCTTAGTGCTCAGGGAGGCCTCACTGGATACACCGATGGCTGTCAGAGTCGAAGATAACCCACCACCTAGTCTAATGCTGTCCACAGGCATGGCTTAAAGACGGAGGTGAACTCCACACCTCCTCTCTCCCCGTGCTGGACCATGTCTGACTTCCTTTAGAAAACAGCTGTCTGTTTGGAAGCCTCCAGCCTGCCTTCCAAGAGAATGCGGTTCCTTTGCTCAGAATGAGTCACCACATCTATTTGCAACCCGCCTAATTGGTGTGTATGCTGGCATTGGCCCCCCACAGTCAGCCGGGGTGGCACGGCTTGAACTTATGATTCACTGTATCCTCTAGTTAAGTCTCTGGCCTGTTTGTGTTTGCTACAGGCTCGCTCCAGGTCACCACACATTTTTTCCCCCTCGGTCATCATCAAAACCACGAGCAGCCATGTAGCGCCTCACACTTTGCACGTCCAGCTCTTTCCAGGCGTGCCCCTCCCTGGCAGGTATCTTTCTCTCTCCCCCCGACCCCAGCCATTCCCACCGCTATTTCCTCCAAGCTCAGCCTTTGTTAACTGGGGGCGATTTGGTTCCCCCAGGGGACTTTTGGCAATGTCTCAAGATATTTTTGAATTGTCCTACTGGGATGTAGTGGTTGGGGGCCAGGGATGCTGCTGACGCCAGGCCGCCACAACAAAGCATTAGGCAGCCCCAACTGTCACTATTGCCGCGACTGGGAGACCCTCCACTCTCCCTGGTCCCCATTCTTCAAGCCTCAGTTCAAATCTCGCCTCCTCTGGAAACTTCCCTGCCCTGTACTTCTCACTCTAGGAGCCCGGTGAACTCTCCCTACTCTTTCTTCCTTTTAGTTCTCGATATGTGTTTTTTCTTCTGCGCGCGCATTTCCATGCTGTAGCAAACTGCCCTTGTGTTTATGTCCTTGTCCTCAGCTGACCGGTAGCTCCTGCTGAGCTGGGGGCAGGGTCCACCTCATCCCTCTATGGCCAGTGCTCACACTAGGGCCTCGCTTCGTGGAAGTTTTTTGTTTTGTTTTAAATGTTGGAATCATTGAATGAAAAAGGAACAATCTTGTTTTAAGCTTTATGCCTTTGCTTTTCCGCTAATTATTTGGCAGCTTTAGAGACATCTTGCTGATCCTCTCGAGAACGTTTAGATACAGAGTAAGTGGTTTTTGTCTTCTTACATTTCATTATGGCTGTGTCCTAGAGCATCTCAGAGTGATGGCATCTTTGATGATAAACGTTGGATGGTGATAATAGTACATTTGAAGCTAACAGCGAGCCCATCTTTCACTGCTAATAATCTATGGCCTTGGAATTATTTTCTGCTTAAGATGAAAGTCACTGACGTCGGATTGCCTGTGTTCAAACCTGGGATCTGCCACCTATCACCTGTGTGACCTTGAGTAAATTACTGAAACTCTCCGTGCCTCAATTTTCTGTCTGAAAAATGGGGGTGAGCATAGTACAGAGTTCATAGATTTTTTTATAATGATTAACTGAGCCAACACTTGCAAAATACTTCGGAGAGTACCTGGCACCCAGTAAGTGCTATGGAAGTTTGTTAACGAGGATGGAAGGACAACCTGGGATCAACCCCCCATTGCTTGTCATGAATGCATCAAGCCAGGTAAACACAGCTCATTCTAGCATGTTACTCTACCGCATGCCTGAGAAGAAAGGAATGGAACCATGTTGAAAGATAAGAGTACTCACAATTTGCCCGCTCTGTGTCCTAATCAGACCAAAATAACTCTCCAGAACTCATCAAACTTTTTGCAGGCAGGTGATGGAGTGTCGTATAATCCAGGCACAATACGAAAACCACTGATCATCTCTGGTTGCCACTGCTGCTGCATTCTAATTTTTCTGCTTCAAACAGTGGCATTTTAATCATTCTGCCCATGGCAACTAATGTCCTTTAAATTAGCATTAAACATTCATTCTTTTGGTTTATCCTTCCTGAATCAAGCTAATTAGCTATCAGCTGAGAGCCCTTTAAATTATAACCTGAGTATGTTACATTTTCTAATTTATAATGCCTCATCAAGGCAAATTGAAAATCCAAAAAGGAGTGAATTAATTAATGTTAATTAAAGAGTACAGCACAGAACGGATGCCAGGTCAATCTTTGGCGAGAGCTTGGAAAGCCTTTGTAAGGACTAAGTTGACCGTTTGCAGCACATCGCTTTGGACAAAGGACTTGGCCATGGTAGCTTTGTAAAAAGGGGGAAAAGAAAGCTAGAGATAAGAGTAGAAGCAGCACTAAACAAGATAGCATATACTCTGGGGACTTCAAGTTTTATTTTTTATTTAAATTTATTTAGAAATAGCCACATGCAGCTATTATATTGGATATCTCAGGTCTAGAAGGTAAGACATCCTGCATACTGCTTGTTTTTATTACTTGAAGATTTCCAAAAGTTGTTAGTCAATGTTTTTCTCATGCCATATCATTGTAGTTCTCTCTCTGTCTCCGTCTCTCTCTCTTTCTGTTTCTCTCTTGCTGGCTTGCTCACATATCCTACTCTGTTTTCTTTTTTTTTTTTTTTTAAAGATTTATTTTTGACAGAGAGAGACACAGCGAGAGAGGGAACACAAGCAGGGGGAGTGGGAGAGGGAGAAGCAGGCCCCCCGCGGAGCAGGGAGCCCGATGCAGGACTCGATCCCAGGACCCTGGGATCATTACCTGAGCCGAAGGCAGACGCTTATCGACTGAGCCACCCAGGCACCCCCTACTCTGTTTTCTATTCAGTGTAATATTCATCAACTTAAACTGATTTTCCTCAGGGCTGTGATGATCAACTTGGGGAGATGAAACACATCAGAATTTCTGAAGTCAGGAAGAGAAAACAGCCACATAATAAATATGATAATTCTTAATAAGAAAATGAAAAAAATACATCCAAATTGTATGAAAGTAAAATGGAGGGGGAGTTTGGGGTACACAAATGGTTCTCAACAAAATGTGTACTTGGTTCATAAGGGGCAATATCAGAATCTAGGAAGGGGTAGGAGAGAGGCTATAGCACTTTTCTGTTGAACTAATTAGTGCATAGGTTTATGAACTTTAAGAAACACTACCTTTACTGAAGAACAGTTAAAACACATTTGTACTAAAGTGCTAAAAGTTCTTTTCACCATACAAGCCAGCATGCAGGTCACCATTATCTCAACAGACATCGGAAATTCACTGAGTGTTCCAGGGACAAACAGCTGAGTGGTTTGGGGTTCTCCACAGAATTGTTGACACAATTACTAGTTGTGTATATTGGACCATTTAATTTGGATTTTACCTTAATATTCTTAATTGAAAACAAAAGCATTAGGAATATAGTTGTGAAAAACTGGTTTTATTCATAGCTTAACAAACCACTATGAATAAACAAAATACACTCAATGTACAATAATGGTAGCACTCATTATTCAGGACAAGTAATTCAGGGTTTTTTTTTTTAATTTGAATTTATAATTCAATAGGAGTATTTTATAAGTAAGGACTAATTTCATGAGTTTTGGCACATTTACTTCTTTTTTCAAGTTATTTTATGTTCATCAAAGATTCAGTCATTTTCTTTGTTGAACCATTAAATTATGTTTCCTTATTCATCCCATCTTTTTGTGCTTGACTTGAATAATACCAATATTGCCACCTATAGGTCAAAATGATTTTTTGGTTTGTTTCTCAAGAGCACAATGTGGAAGAACTAAAAACCCTTGGAGAATGGATCATTCTGGATAGTTGAGTTTGATGGCTTCTTAGGGATGCATGCTTTTACCCACCTTTTTCCTTTTCTTTTTCTCGTAATTTTGGATGGAAGAGTTTTTCAAAGATACTATAGAAGTCCCTGACTTCTCAGCTACTGCACCAACAATAATTAACAATTTTTGATGACTAAGAAGGATCATCATCAGTATGAATTATTGAGCTAGCTTCTTTGGCCCTAGGCAAAATCATCCCAGACTTGTGTCCTTTGAGTATTTCACTCATTAGACTATTCAGTCACTTGTCTGGACTCTCCATTCACTTTTCATGGTATATATTCCTCTTTGGCAAGTTTTACTCTCTTTTATATGTTACTTTCAGTTTCTGTAATTAGAAAACAAACAACTACCCTAGTTAGAGTTGTTTGCAAAATAAAAGTAATTTGGAAATAAGTTTGTGACTAATGAAACCATAAATGTTATTTTAGGGATTTTTGTGACTCAGATGAATTTTTGTAATCTGCTTCCTGTTGTACAGCTGTATTTCTAACAGATAAGAATTACTGAATAAGAGTTCTAGAGAGGTGACTCATTAATGACTTATTATTTCTAAGATTTCTTCCACTATTTAATTTTACTTTTATATGTGATATATTCTTCACAGTTCATATGACATTATCATATGTGATAATTCTTCGCAGTTGAAATAAAGTGTCAACTTTTAATAAAAAAATATTATGATGTTAAAAATATTTGAAAATCTATTATCTTCCCCAAGTCTTCCAATTCTGTTGCAATATGCTATGTAGCAGTTACTAAAATTGTTATATTTTTCTCCAGATTAGCAGAATGTATTATTCTGAGCAAGAGTTAATGAACTTTAATCAAATAGGTAGCATACAGAGCATTATTTACTAACTTTTTTAATGCATTGCATTCATACTTAAGTCATATCTTGATATCTGGTAGGCTTTTAAAAACGAAATCACTCCCATACTGTTAACTTAGATGTATCATATTCAGGTGGTTTGTGTAAAGCCTTCGACAATACTTCAGTGCTTCAGAAAAATCTAAAGTACACCTTATAGTCTATCTTCTACTCCAGACATCAACATCCATCAATAACATTCTAGTTTATAACTTTTCCGGGAGTGTGGCGGAGCGGTGGAAGAGCTCCAGGTAGGCATCCATTATCTTTATTTGGAAAAGTTGTTTATTATCCCTCTCTAATCAGATAATTGTTTTTTATAATTTTAAATGAATATCAGGCCATTCATAAATAAAGAGAAATTAGATAAATTGGGGAAGGGCTCAAAGTACACCACCTAGTTTATCTTGAAAAGACCACTGGACAGTGTTTCTCCAGATGTCCTGTCAAGAAAAATATCCCACAGTTTAATGAATTTGAAAAATACCTCATATTAACCCCTTCTTAGATATTCATAATCCATTTTACAGTATTAAATACTAACTATCCAAAAATAAAGAAATATATGCCACTTGGACCCAAATTTCCCAAATTTATTGGACCTTGGAATACTTTCCTCTCAAAATACTTTTAATGTCCTAATAAACCACTATATCTGGGCACACATTCTGGTGGCCTCTGGGATGCTCACAGATATTTGCTTCTTCTCCCCTCTTTCTAAGCCAGGATAGATCTGCACTTCTTTACATCATTGAAAGTTTAACATCGTCAAATCACCTGCGATTGTCCAGATAAATGTAGCTGTCATCACCTGTGTCCCTCCTGGGCAGAGCTTTAAGGGCCACTGTGCAATTTGCCACATTCCTCTTTTCTTTGCAAAAAGAAACTAAAAGTATGTGTCAAGGTGGAGCCTGACTCTGCCTGGGTCAGGGAATGCTACCTATAAGAGGTGAAAAGCAAGCAAGAAATAACTCTTTGTTGGGTTTTCAGACTCTGAGATCTGAGAGTTACTGGTTACCGTGGCATAACTTAGTCCATGTTGAATGATACACTGAATTATGCAACAAAAACTTAAAAGTATCAGACAGTTTATAAGATTCTTAAGATGAATCATAGCTCCAGAAACTAACTTTAATGGCTTCTGCAGCAGCTTTGCCTTCTTTAAAAATCTTAGACATCTCAGTGAAGGAAACGTGGATACACTGAGAATGTGCACTTGGCACAATTATGATCAAGCCAGAGGACCTTAGTTCATGGTTGCACTGAAAGCTCTGAAACTCTTACAGGCACACAAATATGGCAGACCTAGTAATTATTTACTGTCTTAGCTCACCTGCTCAGTAGCGTTTCTTTCTGTACACCGACCTCACCTCAGCATTTCAGATTTTTCTTGCTACTCTCATAGGATGAAAAGTTTCTACAATCTCAAGTCAGTTTGTGAACATGATAAACTTAAGGTTGTTACTGTTTTTCCTGAAAGTAGTTCTCCCCATTTGCTTTCTGGACCTTAATGAAAAGACTAAATTAAAAAAAAATTTGTTCCTGTCCCAAATCAGAGTTCAGATTTCTCTTGAGTAAACTAGAAGTAAATGGACTTCTTCAATCACAGGCAGAAGAAGGAATAATTGATGTTATGGGTGAGGATATAAAACAGTTGCTCCTTCTTGCCAAGAACTAGGTTTCTGAGTAAAGAAAACTTCACATCAGTTTATACTTATATTTGGTATTGACTTTTTCTAAAACCATAATATGAGAAACCTCAATGTGAAATAATCTCTCAGTTATCAGAACTATATTTCTGTGGATTTTCCAAGCCACCCTAGGCCTTAATCCCTGTATTGTTTTACTCCCTCTCAGGACCCTGGAAAAGCTGAACCAATGAAATAGCTTCGAACAAACTAAAAAGAATAAAAGCTTATTTTCTGCTAAGGTAATAAAGTGTTCCCTTGATTTGGTCAGCTCTTCTGTAGAAACATTAATTCTTCAATCTGCTAGAATTTGCTCATTCCTTCATTTAACAATCATTGAGTACTGAATGTCCACTATGGGCTACTTATTTGGCATAAATAGACACAAATTTCACAAATTTATTGGAACTTGGAATCCTTTCCTCTCAAAATGCTTTTTATTGTCCTATTGAACCACTATATCTGGGAACACATTCTGGTGGCCCCACATCTTTTCTGCTCTTGAAACATCAGAATCTTGAACTTCATTTCTTATATAGTAGTCACTAACCATGTGTCACTATTTAAATTAAATCAATTTGAAAAAAAGACTAGTTACTCAGTCACTCAACCTATCTGAATTCTTCAGTAGACACATGTAGCTACTGGCTACCATCTTGAACATTGCATCTGTAACAATTTTATCATCACACAAAGTTCTTTCAAACAATGCAGACACAGAACACTAACAACATCACAAAGTTTTATTAGATAGTATAGGCTCTAAGTAATAAAACTTACACATTTGTAAGCAATAATATTGTGATGACAGTCTTCAGTTAGGAGCACATAATGTCAGTGGTATATCACTTTGCTTGGGGAAATTAGAGGAATGCAAAGAAGATGAAGTAGAAGATGGCCAGAAGGACAAAAGAGGGTCATTCTAGACAGAAATGTCAACATCTGCCAAGGCTCAGGTGTTTGACATAATGAAAATCTTGAAACTAAGAGGAAACTTAGTATGTCTAGAATAGAGCATGAATACAAGGGGGTGGTATGAGATGAGGCTGTAAGCTTAATCAGGGGTCAGATTTGGAAATTTTTGTGTGCCATATTAAAAGTTATCAACATGAATCTTAAGGAAAGCTAAAAACATTTTAAGCAGAGGTGTAACATGGTCATATACTTTTTAGAAATATAATTCAACGTCTGCTAAAGATGGAGTAGTAAACAGAAACAAACTTCTGATTCAAGTATGTGGGAATGATAGAAAAGAGAAGACAAACAAAACCAAGTGGAAATGTTGGATTTTAAAAGCATATGCACAATTTTGTGGATTAAAATAGAAAAAAAATAGGAAAAAAATTGTAGAGCATGACTGAAGCCATTGGCCTGTGAGGCTTCATATTAAAAGTGCTCTAAGTCAGATGAGGACCAGATTTAGACTTACTACTTGAAGCCAAGACCAGTAAAAAAGTTAAGCCATTTCTTCCATTCATAAGTAGATTTGAAATATCCCAAATATCATGTAAGAAATAAACAGCCAGAACAAATGGAGAAATACTTTCAACTGTCTGGAGGAAAATAACTATTAGCCTAGAAGTATAAGCCCAGTTATACTGTTATTTAAAAATCAAGACAATATGACTCAGCAATTGATCACTCAGCTCATGGGCAGATGAAGAACACAGCTAGCTGTGAGAATTAATGTGAATTACAGGACACACTGATCATCAACACTTCAAACACACTTGTAGCCCTAAGTATTTTTTAGAGCTATGCCAAAACAAAGCAAACAAAAAAAAATCAAGGAAAATAAAGATATTTTTAGGTATTAAAATAAATCAAGACATTTCACCACCCACAGTCCCTTGTTAAAAAAGTTAATTAAGGGATGTACTTAAGCAAAATAAAGGTTGAACCCAGAGGGAAATCATGATATACAAGAAAGAATGCTGTCCACACAAATTTAAAAATAGGTTAGTAAGCTTAATTAACTACTAACTGGAAAAAATAAACTGTAAGAAAGCTGTAAAATCTATTTAATTAGCTGTAAAAATGCCCAATATTTCATGTTAAAAATAACATTAAGAACTTCTAGTTTGTAGTCCAGCACAGAAAGAGCTTGGAAGTCATCACACCACCTAACAACAACTAAAAAACCAAACAAACTGAAAATCAGCAACTCTTCTTAGATCCATCAAAAAGTTGAAGTCACAGGGCAAACCACTGACCCCAAAACTGAAGAGACAGGTAGACATATGGAGAATTACAACTTATTGTTACCCATGAGCATCAACCCACACCAGAACCAGTGATGTGGTAGAAAAACCTTAATTGTATAATTGGGAATTCTACCAAATACTTAAAAAAGAAATTATACCAATTCTCTGTAATCTCTTCCAAAATATAGAAGAAGAGGGAATGTTTCCTAACTCCCAGGAGGCCAGCATGACCCTAGTACCAAAACCGAACAAAGACATTGTGAAGAAAGAAACCTACATCATTATTTCTCATGGACATAGATGCAAAAATCCTCAACAAAATGTTATCAAAACAAATCTAACAATATATAAAAGGAATTATACACAATGTACAAATGAGATTTATTTCAAGTATGCAACATTTAGAATATGGTTCAACACTTGAAAATCAATGACTGTAATCCAGCACATCAACAGACGAAAGAATAAAAATCCCGTGATCATTTCAATATATGCAGAAAAAGCGTTTGATAAAATCCAATGCCCACTCGTGATAAAAATTTTCAGTAAACTAGGAATAGAGGGGGGACCTCTTCAATTTAATAAAGAAAAGCTTAAAGATACCCCACAACTAACATCATATTTAATGTTGAGAAACTAGAAGCTTTTCTACCAGTTCAGGTACAAGGCAAGGATGTCTTCTCTCACCACTCCTTTTCAATCACATATTGGATGTGCTAGCTAATGCAATAAAACAAGAAAAGGAAATTAAAAGTATACTGATTAGGAAGGAAGAAATAAAACCATCTTTGTTTCCAGATGATATGATCATTTTTGGAGAAAATCTCAAAACAAAAACCAAAAACCAAAAAACTCCTGGAAATGAATACATGATTACAGCATGGTTGCTGGATATAAGATTAATCTACAAAAATTAATCACCTTCCCATATGTGCCAGTAATTTGAAACTAAAAACACAATAATACTTACATTAGCACTCAAAAAATAAAATACTCAGGTATAAATTTAACAAAATATATACAAGATCTATATGAGGGAAACTACAAAACTCTGATAAAAGAAATCAGAGAAGAACTAAACAAACAAATATATTCCATGTTCATGGATAGAAGAACAAAGTTGGAGTACTAACATTACCTGACTTCAAGACTTACTATAAAGCTACAGTAACCAAGACAGTGTGGTATTGGTGAGAGAATAGACAAATAGATAAATAGAACAAAATAGAGAGCTTAGAAGCAGAGCCACACAAACATGGACAACTGATCATTAACAAAGGAGAAAAAGCAACATAATAGAGCAAAGACAGACTTTTCAATAAATGCTGGTGAAACTATTAGACATACACAGGTAAAAAAATGAATATAAGGGCACCTGGGTGGCTCAGTTAGTTAAACATCTGACTCTTGATTTCAGCTTAGGTCATAATCTCAGGGTCCTGGGATCGAGCCCTGCACTGGGCTCTGCACTCACCTGGGAGTCTGCTTCAGGATTCTCTCTCTCCCTCTGCCCCTCACCCTGCTCTATCTCTCAGTCTCTCTCTCCCTCAAATAAATAAATAAAACTTTTAAAAAGAATGAATATAGACACAGACCTTACACCTTTCACAAAAATTGACTCAAAAAGGATCATAGACCTAAATGTAAAATATAGCACTGTAAAACTCCTAGAAGATAACATAGAAGAAGAGCAAGATAATATTAGGTCTGGATCTCTAGTATAAATGTTCTAGCTTAAAGCATGATTGCTAATTAAAGAGTTTAGTCCTTGCACGGCCTTCTTTAAACCTTGACTTCATTGTTTCTTAAAGTTCCAACTTGTTATGTTCTTTGTGCCACAAAATGTCCTCTTTCTTAATACAATTAAGCATAGACAACACATCTCCTGTTTACTGAGTTACTGCCCTATAAGACTCTGTTGACCCTATTGTTGATTCTAATATTGGAATAAGGAAATGTACTCTTGGGGGGATATAAAAGACTTTATTCCACTTATAGCCACTTCTTTGCATGAGAGAGGACTTACATCACACAACTGACTTGGATTCATTCCTAAATTTAGACATAGATAATCTTTTATCCTTTGTGACTGAAAGAAAATAGCTTGTTTTCTTTCCATTGGGAATAAATCATCTTAAAAATATACCAAAGAACAGTAACTAGAATTTTGTTACGGGTCACTTCATGGTTTCTTTTAATTTCTCTCCCTCCCTCTCTCTCTGCCTCTCTCTCTTATCTTAGTCCTGCTGACCTTCTGTTATGGCTTTGTTAAATTAATATTTATTAAGTGGAGCACAGGGTGCCAGATGGTGAGCCAGCGTTCAACAACAGACCACAAGAGAAATTGAAATAATTGAAGTAGAGAAGTTTGTTACTCATAGGTCCTGAAGGAAGTACACTATATGTCACACAGAGAGGTCAAGGTTGAGTGCAGGGAGAGGCAGGACCTGAGGCACAAGCCTCAAAGGGGTCCATTGGTGGAGTGCTTTGGGGTTCCCAGGCTAGGGACAGGTTGCTCAATTTAAACCAAAGGAATGGGGTTTGGGTAAGCCCTGCGAGGTCTTACCTAAGGTGCTGGGAGGCTGGGGAAACTGTTGAGCACAAGGGCATTCGGGGGAGTCATGTCAGGAACTTTCATTTGCCCGTGACTCTGCAGCTGTTATCTAGGGCATGCACTCACATGAGGGACTGTTGTCAGTGTAAAGCCCCCGCAGGCTACTTGGCCAAACAAAATGGATGCTGAGGAAGCAATACCATGAGTAGCTTTGCTAAACTCTTGACATTTTCAGATGTGAGAACAATCTAGGTGTGACACTTGCAATACTCTTGAGGACCTGAGGATAGATTTGCTTCATTAAGCCAGACAGTTGGTTTTCTTTTCTTTCCCTTAATAGTTTTATGTTCATCCCATCTAATTACTAACCTTCCTGCAAGCAGCATATTATTTCCCAGGGTATTCCATGGATATAAGAGAAATTATTGGTGCCCCCCAGTCTCAGACCCAGTGTTGGTATCTCTATCCATAAGACATTGTGACCTAGCCACTGGTTGCTGAATTTGTTTGTTTGTTTGTTTTAGGTTCAGTGACATACAACATAATGTACATAATGCCTTGGGGTGTAAAGTGCTTGCCACAAGTATCCTTATTCAGCTCTTCTGCCATTGGGTATCCTGGATCAATTGGGTCTTCCAGCCTGATCAATAAGAGATATAAGCCATACAACTAAGAGGCAAGGAGGAAAGGGAGTTTTGATCCAACATCTGATCATGCCATAGCTTTGCATGCAGTAAGAAGACATGTTTGGTCATATGTTGAGCATAGTTATTTTCATAATTGTTCAGAAATAATGCAGGGCAGAATAGAGACAGGACCCTATTCCTGGGAGATGGGTTTGGTGAGAACAAAGCAGAAAGTGGGTTCTCTGCGTAATTGTTTGGGTTTTAATGCAGCAGCTTTCCTGTCCTCCCAGTGCCTCTCAAACCTTTAGGCGCCAGTGTACCCAAGACCCAAGAACAAAGTGGCCAGATGGGGACTGGTTTCTACAAGGAGTTGTACTGCTTCTTTGTATCAAGGAAGTGCCTGACATCCTTAGGGCAAATTAACATTAGCTATTGTAATGAATAACCCTAATCTCAGTGGCTTAACATATGCAAAATAAATTTTTTAAAAGTTTATTACTTGTTCTTGACACGGTTCCACATAGGCCCAGCCCTCTCCTAAAAAGCTCTCCTTTAGAGAATGACTCAGAAAATAGCCTTCTTCCATTGAGTCTTTGGGTCATTTTAGAGTTCTTCTCTTCCAGTCATAAAAGAAGAGCAAAAGAAAGCATGAATCAAGATCTTGCAAGTTGTTTGAAAGTCCAGACTTGTAGGCATTATACATCACTTACATTCACATTGGATTGTCCAGAACACAGTCATATAGCCCCAACCTAACTACAGTGGAGGCTGAAAAATGTAGTCTATGTGTCCAAGAAGAGGAGTAGGATTGGTGGTGAGTATCTAGCCAGCCTCTGATACACTATCTTCTGATGAAACGAGTAAGATTTTTTCCACTCCCATGCAGTAAAAGCTTCCGGTAAATTGACTGGAGACCTCATTGTTTCTAGTCAGCAAAATCTAGAGCTCAGCTAGGCTAAGTCTAAGATTAACTGTATTGCTGTCACTTGAAGGTTTAGCATATCCAGAATTCTGAGACCAATCCTGTTTTCTCTAAAGTTCATTTTAGAAATCTAGATCGCTAAGTAAGTTATCAGGATGAAGTTCAGTGTTCTCTTGCTATAGATGTGATCCCATGCCTGTTAAAAATTGTGGAACCTGGAGACAGACTGCCCGGTTTGCACCCTGGATTGCTACCTATTGACTTTGGTCAAGTTATTTCATTTTCCTTTTCCTTAAAATTGGAGTAATATACTTAACACCCTGGGCGTTTGTGAGAAATAGGTTTGAAAAGCTGTGAAAAGCACCCAGCACAGGGCCTAGTTCCTGGGCCACTGCTACTATCATCGACATTTACCAATGTTGGATTGTATAATAATTGGGTCCTGGTCCTATTTCCCCAGAATCTGAATGACTGTCAATATTGATCTTTGGATATGTCCATGGAAAAGCACCCTCTAGCACTGGGAGAGGGGGCATGTGTGTGTGTGGGGGGGGGGTAGTTCAGAGAGTGAGCCCATAAGAGAAATTGTGAATGTATAGGGCACCCCTCCCAATTTTGGCTGCCTAAGCCAAAAGCCAATAGACAAGAGTGAGTCAAAAGAAGATAACCCAGTGCCAAGTCCAGAATTTAGTTAGACTCCAGTATTCAAAGAATCACCGTTGAGCTTGGGTGGGCCAGGATTAAGTGGAATCAGAAGAAAGGCAATTTGTGGCAAAGTTGAGTCTAATACCCAAACAGGCACGATGACCCTGTCCCAATAATGTGAGTGGGTAGAACAAAAGAAGGGAGAAGAATGGCCGGTAGGAAGAACAACAACAACAGAAATAAAACACCTGTAAATATTGGAAATGGTGTTGCTAAAGTTGCCTTTTATTCATATTTGATGTGCTGCACTGTACTTCTGAAAATCTCTGCTTTAGTCTATTGTTCCATTTCTCTTCAAATGAAGCCTTGACTTGTTCTGATCAGTAATCTTGTCTCTCCACCTTAATTAAGATCTGAGACTATTTTCTTCTAAAATTGCTGCATCTCTCTCATGTCCAATAGCTTGCGAGCCTTGATTTGTCATTCTAGATCTGCCACCTCTGGTTCCAATCACCCACTGGCTCACCCATTTGATTATGTACCAAAATTTATTTTTTTTATATCTACTTTTTGATCCTTGAAAATTCTATTGGCTTATCAGATCCTAGACTTTAAAGGTACAGCTAGTCCTACTACAATTCCTACCTCTGCTCATGATTGGGAGTCCTATGTCTAAGGAAAACACATCATACTAAATTAAAATTATGTCCAGAACTCAATCAACCAATAGGAAGAGTTTTTCTTTATTGAAGTGCATTAAACTTTTTTTTTAATTGGGATTGAAGTTTCTTTTAAATTCTCTGACATTTCCAAAAATAAATATTGGCATTTCCTTATGCAACAAGTCTTCACACTAAACACTTGTTTTCAGAGTTGAATCATTTTCAAACCAGTTCTGGGTTCTCTGTGTAACCATTTACTATGTTCATTGCTTGTATCCCAAGCAAAAACTGCTTTCTTTCTTTAGGCAGCCTGGTGATATGCTGTTTGAAAGGAAATATTGCTATTTGGAGCATTATGAGCAACTATGCCTGGTTTTAAAGGGCTCCCTCTATACATTTCCAACATGACTCATAGAAAGAAAAATATGTTTGCTCCTTGTCTCCAAGGTAAGAACAAGGTTTATTTCCTTTGGGGGGTGTAGGAACAAGGAAAGGGACTATGATCAGCAAGTTTCTTCTTTGAGTAATAATTTCTTAATCAAGATTTCTAATCCTATTTCCTCTTTGAAATTTCATTAAATATTTTAATCTACCTAATTACAAAGTAGACAAACTGCTTTGGTAAGAGATATGCCTTTGCATATAACATAACCTGTCTTTTCCCTTCACATCACTGCTTATAAGATTTGAATCTCCCCTCTTGTTATGGTTTAATGCTCGAACATTAGAGTAAACTGCATTTTCAGGATGATGAATAGAGATGAGGCCAAAAAAATATTCCCAGGGGAATTTAGATTACACTGAAATCTAAAGTCCTCCATAAAGAATAGTGAAATGTAGAAGAGAGCTTGAGTTTTTGCATTTCTTTATTAATGATTTAATTAATAACTAAAATAATTTTCCTTGGCTCAAATTTTTTAATATGATTTTACTATTGAAAGGCACACAGTGCATTTATTTTTAAATCATAATTTGTAATTTAGGAATTGAAGATGTGGAATCTTAGATGACAATGAATTAACATTTGTTCTGGACTTCTGTATAGAGTTACTAGTCTTTAAAAGCAAAGAACAAAATATTTAATTTTATATTAAAGCTAAGTTTCCAACTTACTTTCCTAATGGAGAAAAGCACCATGCATTCACTTCAATTTCAATCAATATAAATTTTCCTTTAAAAAAATTAGCACAACTTTACTTATGCATACATATATTAGTGATAGAAGTATAAATTATCATTATAAAGAGAGTAATTTGGCATTATCAATCAAAATTTAAAATGCCCACCTCCTTTGAACCTGCAACTTTACTTTTAGGAATTTTATCTAAAGATATATTGGCTCATGGATTAACTAATGTACATAACAGAATTTTCGTGGCAACAGAGCTTATAATAGCAAAAGCTGGACAAAACTTAAATGCCTATCAATAGGAGACTGGCTAAATAAATTCTGTTAAATACATATAATAGAATAAAATATGCCATAAAATCTAATATATTCATTCATTAAACAAATTTAAATGTTTATTGTATGTCTACTATGTTCCAGGCATTGTACGAGGCATTGGGAATGCATGCAGTAAATAAAATTATTGAAAATATTTACTCTCATATAGTTAAGGTTCTAGTTTGGTATCAGAAACAATAAACAAAAAAATGATGGCAATTAGTTCTATTTTTTTAAAGGAAGTAAGAGGGATAGGGAGTGTGGGGTACTGAACAATAGTTAAAATGAAAAGAGATCTTTCAGCACTAATATGGAATAATTTCTAAATTACATTGTTGAATGAAAAAAGAAAAGTACCTAACAGTGTGTAAAACACACACACAAACACAACTATTTGCTTATATAAAATAACTCTGAAAAATAACAAGAAGCTGGTAACATTAGTTACCTCCACAAAGAAATTTGGGGTGAACAGGGGCAGAAGAAGTATAAATTTCATTTTATACTTCTAAAATTTTATACCACATAAACATACTTATTTTAAACATTAAATAAAGAGTTAATACAAAAAATAAGATTGAATTTCCATATACCTCTGAAATCCTTTTTTTTAAAGATTTTATTTATTTATTTATTTATTTATTTATTTATTTATTTATTTATTATTTATAGAGCAGGGAGGGGGCTGTGGGGGAAGGAGAGAGAAAATCTCAAGCAGACTCTGCACTGAGCATAGAGCCAGATGTGAACTCTATCTCATGATCCTGAGATCATGGCCCGAGCCAAAATCAATAGTTGGACACTTAAACAACTGAGCCACCCAGGTGCCCCTATCCCTGAAATCCTAATATCAGAAGTCATTTTATATCCTTGAGAAGTATGAATGGTTTGCAGTTTTGGTAAAGTATTTCTGACTATAAATACTTTAATAATATAAAGAGAATTTCTCACACTTATTCTGAAAGTCTGTTCTCCAGAATGACGTTATCTGATCATACCCCTGTTTCAAAATGAAGAATGAGGTGAAAAAAAAAAAGGGTGAGGGATGTGGGATCTTTTATCCCACAAACCTTAGCTTACCACCCAAGGTGACTCAGGTCAGCATTGTCATTGGCACTTTGAAGATATATTCAGTATTTTAATGGCTCCAGCCCACTTGTACGATACATTTGAGCATTTGTGGAATTGATGCATAATATCAAAATTAATCTTTAAGGGCCACAATAAGACATATGCTTCTTACAGACTGAACCTCAGGGAATTTTCAGTTCCCTCAACATTCCCACGGTGACGACAGGCTGGGAAAAGTGGGACTCTTAAGGCTTGAGAAGGTGTTTCCCCCCAAATGAAACAATATTAGTATTTTTTTCTGTTTCTCTCTCTTTTCTTCTGACAGTAATGTTCTCCTCTTTTATTGTGTCCCTGCTATTCTTCCCTTTGCTGTCTTCCAAGGCTCTAATCTGCAACAGAATCCTGGGCACAATAAGACCAACACATGAAATTCTGCTGTGCTTCACCGGTGAGATATCAGGTATCTTTTTTCCTAGCCAATGAATATTCCACTGCTTTCCTCAATTCTTAGCAGATTCGCTTGCTGATGTTCCAGCAAGTGCCCCTCCACATTCTCAGACACAGGGAAGTATAGCTAACTAGTAACTAACTGAGATTTGTTTAAGCTTTTCAGCTTCTGAAACTTCATATATGACTTTTTCTTAGGGGTCTGTTTTTGATTGTACAAACAGTATCAATGACAAAATGAAAATTAGAAGGAAATTAAACATTCAGTGCAAGGGGAGGCCAGTTCTGCATGTAAGCTTAGAAGTTGCCCCTTCATCCTAACAACAAGTAAAAAGCTAAACAGAACAACTCTTCTTGGATCTATAACAGGGGGGAGGCCACAGGGCAAACTGCTGCCCACAAGACTGGACGGACAAACAGATGACTATAAGGATGCATAGCTTACTGTCCCAGAGACTCACTAGTGGAAAATGCCATAGGAACCAGTGTCAGGTATGCCATGTCTAGGTATCAAGAAAAAAATTACAAGGCATACCAAAGTGAAAAGAACACAACTTGAAGAGATAGAGCAGGCATCAGATCCAGACTTAGCAAGGATGTTGGTATTATCAAGCTGCTAATTTAAAATAATTAGGTTAACATTTTAAGGAATAAAGTAGAAAGCATGCAAGAATAGATGGGTAATGTAAACAGAGAGATGGAAATCCTAAGAAAGAACAAAAAACAAAAGCTAGAGTTAAAACACACACACACACACACACACACACACACACACAGTAAAGGAAATAAAGAATAATTGGAAACGTTTATTAGTTAAATTGGACATGGCTGAAGAAAGAATCTCTGAGCTACAGGATATATCAATAGAATTCCTTAAAACCAAAAAGTGATGAGAACAATGACTGAAAAAAAAAATAGAACAGAATATCCAATAATAGTGTATAACTACAAAAGGTATAACATATGCATAATGAGAATACCAGAAAAAGAAGTAGGAGAGAAAGGAAAAGAAATATTTGAAACAATAATGACTGAAAATTTTCCCAAATTAATGTCAGACACCAAATCATAGATTACAGAAGCTCAAAGAATACCAAGCAGGATAAATGGGGGGAAAATTACACCCAGGCATATCATTTTCAAACTTCAGAAAAATCAAAGGTAAAAAAAAAAAATACTGAAAGAAGTCAGAGGAAACCTTTCCTAAAGAGGAACAAAGATAAGAATTCCATCTGACTTCTCCTTAAAAACCAGGCAAGCAAGAAGAAAATGAAGTAAAATATTTGAAGTGTTGACAGAAAAAAACAAAACAAAACAAAAACACCCCAACCTGGAATTCTATACCCTGAAAAATTATCCTTCAAAAGTGATGGAGACAAAAAGACATTCTCAAACAAACAAAACTTGAGGGAATTTGTTGCCAGTAGACCAGCCTTCTAAGAAATGTTAAAAGTTCTTTTGAGAGAAAGAAAATAATGTAAGTCAGAAATTTGGATTTACAAAGAGTAATGAAGAGCATCAATGCAGGAGTAAGTGAAGGTAGGATAAGAACTTCTTCTTATTCTTATTTGACCTAGCACCTAACAGGTTGTGCAAAATAATAGCACCAGCAGTTAGATTATGTATGCTTATGTATATATCACATATACAATGCTTATATATAAGTGAAAATGACAGCAATCATACAAGGGGTGGGTGGGAGAAATTAGAATGCTTTTGCTATTAAAAGGTACTCACACTACCAGTGAAGTAGCATAGGGTTACTTGAAAGGGGACTTGGATTAGCTATAAATGTATATTGCAAACTCAAGGGCAACCACTTAAAGTGAAAAAAAGAAGAAAAGAAAAGAAATATAATGGATATGCTAAGAAAGGAGAAAAAATGAAATCATATAAAATGCTCAGTTGAAGCCACAACAGGTAGTGCAAGACAAATAAACTGAGGTCTAGAGAAGGAGCATAACGGTTTCCTCAGAAATTTAAAGTCATGTGCTGAGCCAGGACTAGAAAAAAATGTCACCTCCAGTTCATTCACTTTCAGACATAAATTAAGAAATACTCAGCCTCACTAGGCATCCACAACCAGTGCTATTACATTCTCTCTTAGGAAACATAAGGTCTCTGGCTAGTTCTTTTGAACTTACATATCTATGAATTACCCAATTTCACCAAGTTGGTCATTGATGCCTCTATGGATTAATATAGCCACCAATATATTAGGATTTTTATAATCAAAAACGACTACCACCATTTCCCGTGGTTCTAGTTGGAGAAAAGTTAACTTCATTTATGCTTTCCCAGACATCAGCCATGATTCCCAGTCTTTGCTGGAGGATGGGGAGGAAACACTGTCATTATTTTATCTTAAAATTAGCATGGCATCCAAGATGTATTAAATCTTCACATGCATGTGAACAGTTTTTTACCTCAATGATATTGGAAAATTGCCTTGGGTCAACTTCCCCAGAAGAAGACAATTAGAAGAGGATTCAATACCGAAAGGCTCCCAAGAGAAACCTGTGAAAAAGGAGGTAAGGAGGGCAAGACAGAAGACAAGCGAGCACACAACTTCAGGCAAAATCCCAAACTCAGTCTCATCCTGTAGGAGAGCTCTGGAATCTAAATTCTGCCCCAGTGTTTATCCCAACATGAGGCAAGTTTGCTGAACTTTCAAAACCTGTTCCAGTCTGTCCTTGGTGAGGGCCATCCTTGAGGACATGCGAAACCTTAGAGAAGGATGCTGGCTGGCTATGCATGCAGTCACCATGGCATTAGTAGCCCAAGGGCGGTCCTCCAAAGAGAATCGAAGTGCTGGCTTCCAGGGGCCAAGCATACTGAAGCCAGGGAATGGGCACACAGAAACAGTCAGAGGGGCCTGAGGGGATCTGCTGAGTACTGACAATGTCTGCTCACATATTATCACATTATCTGTCCTAAATAGAAAAGACAAAAATATGATTAATCACTGGCACATATTATCAAAAGCAAGGTATTTCTTTAGGGAAAAAAACCTTAAAACAGAGACTGATGATATGTGTTTTCTATTTGGGACAAAGGCCCAATATCACCATATACATATTTTTTTTTCTAGAATACATGCATATATTTCTAGAATATATATTTCTAGAATTATACATGGTTTTTAAAAGGAGTTTGCATAAGTGAAACATTACTCATATTCACAGTTATATTATTTCATATCCCCCTCCCCAAATTTTCTTTAGGGATTCATTTCTCTTCCTTTACATCCAGTCAATTCATTCAGGGTCCTGATGACTTTAGTAGAATACTATGGCATTCTAATTTTTCATATCTTCCAATATATGAAAACTAACCAAAGAAGATAACCAGTTTTTTTCCATTATCAGGCAAGGAGAGTCAAGGTTTACTTAACATCTGTCTACTCTTTGGCATATACTTAAAATGTTTTCTGTCAGAAAAAAATAAAGTAAAATGGCAATTCTGGGACAGAATCCTCTCCTATCTTCAGACATTGGAAAATAAATCAAAGAGTGAGAGAGATTCTCACTTAACCTCTCTATCCCCATAATTTTTCCCTTTTAATTCTTCCTACATTATAGCTCAGGATTATCAATAATGAGAACAGAATAAATTTAAGAGGAAAAGATTACTCATGACAGAAGTTGGAGTAGTTATACCTAATTTAGAGTTTCAAACCCTCAGAGTACGTAAATAAATATAAAAAGCATAAGTCATGTGAAAATCATGCATTTATGTGGGGCATAGACACATGGATTAAATAAAAAGATGTTTATTTTGTCTAAACTAAAAATCGTATCAACCCAATATGACAATATTCATCATATGCTCATCAGAAGCTCTGTTGGCAGTTACATCAGCTTGACTAAAAGATCAAAATATGCAAACAAATAGTTACTTAAGGAATTCAATTATTTTGTTGAACTGATTGTCTCAAAACGTAAGCCTCATGAGTGAAGAACAATAGCAGGTATTCCTCCTTGTTGAGAAGATTGAGAACACCTTCCCTCTTCTCTTACCCATCTCTAGGGTGATTCGGGTATCTGAGACTGATTATCAGTTTATCAAGAATACTGGTTGCTGGATAAAAATGCAAGCAAAATCTCCCGTAGCCTTATTCCAGCGCTAGATGTTTAACATCTTAATACTCTGAGCTCTGGCATATTGTTGCACAGTTTGTGTCTCATACGTCAGTGCCAGGCCGCAGGGGTGAGTGGGGGCTGAAATCCGCCCATGCTCAGGAGCCAAGCTGTGGCTTGCAGGCTATACCTACACTGAGGGAGTGTCTTTTCTTAATAAACAAATGGCACCACAGAGGCTAGTGGCAAAGCTGTTTATCTTATTAAAGTAAACATATCTGACCAGATATTTTTCTCTTTGGATCTGAAAGGTTACCCGTCAGCCTAGAAACACTCAACAACTTAGATATCAAATTATGAACAATTAGTTATGTAATATCCAAAATATTCCAAACTTGGTTTCAAGCTGCCAAGGGAAAATTGTGTAGCTTGACACACACAGATATGATTATGTAGAGATGAAAATATACTTAGCTAGAGAATTGGTTCACATCCAGGAAAATATATATTCTTCTTATATGGGTCACCTAATTGATCTGAACAGCCATGTTGCACAATAAGACATTTTGTCATTTAAATGGGAATACTCTCAGGGTCAGAGAAAAGATAGCCTCTGTAGATTCTGTGATTTTCTTAAATACCCTCTTAGAAACACCACTAGCACATACCATTTGGATTTTATGACCCAAATAAAATTATCCCTTTAGGTACCCAAATTAAGCTAACTCTTTCCCCTGGTATTTATGACTAGTGTTTTGTATTCATTAAATTCAAATGCCATAATGTATTTTTAATAAATAGCTATAAATAATCCAATTCTAAAAATATCCAGGCTATCTCTCTGTGTCCTCAGGGAGCTTATAGATCTTCTATCGTTATAAAATATAGACAAGACAAGGCTGTCAAGTATTTACCTTTTTATGTTCCATTTTCTTATTTATTTCCATTGCTTCATTTACTAGATACTGTTTCAAAACTCAAAAATGTAATACTTAGTAAAAATTCCCCCAGTTTGTTATCCAAAACTTGATTTTTCTTCTTTTATGAAAAAAAAAAGCAGTTTTATTCCACTGATTTTTATGCTTTCTACTAATGGAGGATTCTCAAAGGTTTAGCTCTTTCCTGTCTGACCACTGTCCTTACCCTCATCCAAATACCGGTCAGTCCTTCAGTCTCCAATGTCTCTCTCTCTCCTCCCCATGCCCCTGCTAAACACACAGACACGCATGCACGCATGCACGCACTTGCACATGCACACAAAGGAGCTAGAGAAGAAATCTACTCCTCTGTTTGCTCTTGCAAAGACAGGACTCAGGTAAATAGAAGTATTTGTTACTAGAGGAAAACTTAGGCAGAGAATAGGATGATGTTACGAAGAATAATCTAGAACCACATGGAATTTGGAAAAGAAGGTATTATATACTCTGTGCCTTGCACTGAGCTGCCTCCCATAGTAGAGATAAAAATAATATAGTCACATACCTAGATATCCTGCAGATTGCTTTCTACTAAAGGAAATAATGTAATAACATCGAAATTATTAGAGAATATTTTAGTACTAAGTAAAGGTCCAGACAGAATTCAGAGATTCAATGGTTTGCGGTGGTCAGGAAAGTTTTTATGAATGTGAAGGGGCTTGATTGAGTCTTTAAAGGAGTAAGATTCATATGAGTGGAAGAATTCAGAAAGCCATTCCCAGTAAAGGATGCAGCAGAAGCAATGTCTAGGGGAGAGAAGTTGAACAGAACATGTTGGGCAAGGACAGGGAGATGGAAGGAGGAGGCTCAACCAACAGATACAGAGAGCACCTTCTAGAATATAAGGTCATGCTCTTTCACATAGAGGATACCACACTCCATGATTGCCTACTTGTCCATCTCAGAGTTGGAATTAGAATATTCTTATTTAAAACTACAGATTGACTTTTCCCCCCCAATTGTTCTTTGATTGAATGGCCCACCTCCAGGATAGTCTGCTATTGACAATTGCTCAGAGAGGCAGATAGAAGACAAAAAAAAAAAAAAATCTAAATAATTCAGTCTTCAATTCAAAAGAGAATTTTCAAAATGCAGAAGTTGTTTAAAAAAATACCCAAAGGAATCACTCTTCTCACTTTACTCAAAGGACAAGGGCCATCCTGTGTGAGAAAAGGAGAAAGTGTATGTCACATACTAACAATGGAGGCCACAAATACCACCACTTCTCCTGATTCAGAAGTCCCAAGCCTGTATCCTATAGAGCATGAGGCAAGTCATGAGATTCATGTACAGTAAGCTGGATGCCTCTCATACCCAGGGAGAACCAGAGATTGAGTCAATTGCAGAGTTTCCAAGGTCAACCTCAATAAAGTTTATTAAAAGTAGAGCTCCACCCTTCATTCTCTGAGAGTACAAATTCCGTTTCGGTCTCCATACCTCAGTCCCTCCACCCCCTCCAAAAGTGTACAACAAAGAAGTTATTCCTGTTGTGTATACCTTTCTGGAGCTGATCAAGGGACAAGGTGACATTTGCTCTGTACGTTCGTCTTTAGGTTATTGACAACGACTTCTCTATCTTGTGTGAGCTTGAATAAAACCACTGCATGTGAAATATTGATGTTAATGATAACTAGGGGGACACCTGGCACTTGCTCTCTAGTCCTCTGACATTTCTGTTTCCACTTTGATTTTTTTTGGCTCACGCTCAAAGCTAGATATTCTTCATGGCACCCTGCCTGGCAGGAGAATCTTGTTTGACCTGGTAAGAGTGACACTGTGTCCTGGAGAAACCTTTGCAGGGAGTTGAATCAAAGCAAGAGATAAATGCAGTTCTTTGCAAAACCTGACTTTGTTGGAGTCAGAGTTGCTCCCTGCAGGGACTCTCAGTAGAAGGGATCCCACGCAGATGGGTGCCGTGCTGCATGGTATTTATGCATGCCACCTACTGGCGCACACAAAATGCGTGATGTGATATCTGACACATCATCCTTATTCCAGAATACATGTGCAACCTGACAAACTCATTATCTGATCAGAGTAAACTGCACCCACCTTTGCTGTTTATACACTATTTAAATTTAAAAAATGCCATTTATTCCTCCCCCTAATAGGGATGTGATTTTTTTTAATGTGTTGGTTTTACAGAGGTTTTTAGAAATGGTGCCTAGATAATGAGCAGAGTGGAATTTAAAAGGTATGTAAATACCACGGCTCTGTGAACTAGACCAGAAGGGAAAAGACTTCACTAGTGGGCTGGATAACAGAAGGAACTAAATGAAGTAATG
Organism: Neomonachus schauinslandi; assembly: GCF_002201575.2. Taxonomy (NCBI): domain Eukaryota; kingdom Metazoa; phylum Chordata; class Mammalia; order Carnivora; family Phocidae; genus Neomonachus; species Neomonachus schauinslandi. Next base: position 121,128,042 of record NC_058404.1, on the reverse strand, counting down.
TTAGCAAAGAAGAAATTAAATAAACAGAGCAGAATGATCCCTTCACGAATACTTATTTTTGGTTCTTGTTGATGTGTTTTTCAAGGAATGCAATGGTCAACACCAAAGGAGATCCAAGAAAACATGTCATTAAGATTTATTTGAATGACCAGCAAAGAAAAGAATTGATAATAAAAGCTTATTTGATATCAGAATTTGTGCAGTTCCTTTTCCCCACTACAGACACCCTTCTCCATCCTTCTCTACCCTGGGCTGGCCCTGGTTGGCTGACCTCTGGGGACTGCATCACTAGGCTTCTTGCTTTCAGTGAGCTTTGGCCATTGAGGGGCAGGATACTAGAAAGCTGGAGGAAAGAAAGGTCAGGTTATTTCTTCCCTGACTCCTCCCTACTTAGGTTGTACCTCTCGCTATAGCATATCCTCCATACACATCACCTAGAGCGCCTCAGCCAGAGTCCCAGTGCTCCTTAGGCTCTGGTAACTATTCCTTCACCTCCTTCCTTCAAATATAGGGCTGATAAAACCTTCCCACTATGGCTGATGCCTGGGTACCGCCTCATCATTTATTTGCTCAAACTCTGAAAGTAGGCCTCTCATGGCAGGCTCTTTTTGAACCAACTGGTGGCCAATTCTGAACCCTGCCAGAAGCGTGGCCAAGAAGCGATCAGAGAGTGCTAGAGCTTGAAGGCATCCTGGGGAATGGAGTCCAATGTCTTCATTTTATTTTTTATTTTTATTTTTTTTAAAGATTTTATTTATTTATTTGACAGAGGCACAGCGAGAGAGGGAACACAAGCAGGGGGAGTGGGAGAGGGAGAAGCAGGCTTCCCGCGGAGCAGGGAGCCTGATGCGGGGCTCGATCCCAGGACCCTGGGATCATGACCTGAGCCGAAGGCAGATGCTTAAGGACTGAGCCACCCAGGCGCCCCAGTGTCTTCATTTTAAAAACAAGGGAACCAAGATTCAGAAAAGTGGCCCAAATGGTCATAACCAACGACTCAATGAGCTGAGCTAGACCTTCACTTCAGGTCTCTTGACACATGATTTGGCTCTCAGTTCCTTCCAGGCTACTGTATCAGTTTCAGTGTTATTAGCTTGTAGAAGGGAGAGGAAACTAAAATATGTAAAGTAAATCCCAATGCCACTTGTATGTGTAAATTAATTTTGTATTTATTGATACGTACCGAGAAGGATTTTGACACATATTTTACGTCAGGTAGATGGCAGCTCGTGACACAGGGCAGAAGGTTTTGTTTTCGCTGTGCTACCTTTTGTTGTGCTAATGTTACATCTCAGCATTCTCATTTTCCTACTGTGAATACAACACTTTTTTTAAATGACTCAAATGCCTAAATTATCACACTCTAATTTACCAATATGTCTAGTAAGATGTTTTGAAATGTGGTGATATACCATTTGAATCAAAACTGAAGGAAAAGCCAGGAAGTATTTTTCTTCAAATGGATTCCAGCATGACTGGAGGGGGTCTGCCGGTCTGAGTTCTGGCCCCAACTCTACACTGAAGCCATAGCTTCCTTGGCTGAGCATGAGTTTATATATCTCCAAACAAAGTGGGGGCTCAAATGACTTATATTCTCTTCCATCTCTGCTATCCATAATTCTACAAACCAGAACGTTGAAGCAAGAGCCCCTCCTCCAGTTTTGTCATTAATAAAATACAGGAAAAAATTTTTCAAATAATTTTTGACTTGCTCCATATTTTTTTATCTTTTTATTTTACAAATACAAAAAAGAAGAAAGAAGATATAATTACTATTTCCTCAATAATGCTGGAATTAATGGGATAAAATGTTGAAAATGGAGTTCTATCGTCTCTGAGCTAGTCTAATAAGAATATAATTGTAGAGGGGCGCCTGGGTGGCTCAGTCATTAAGCGTCTGCCTTCAGCTCAGGTCGCGCGCGGTCCCAGGGTCCTGGGATCAAGCCCCGCATCAGGCTCCCTGCTCGGCGGGAAGTCTGCTTCTCCCTCTCCCACTCCCCCTGCTTGTGTTCCCTCTCTCGCTGTGCCTCTCTCTCTGTCAAATAAATAAATAAAATCTTTAAAAAAAAAAAAGAATATAATTGTAGAGCAATTTTTCTGAATGTTTTTTAGGTCATTGACTACTTTCAGGATCTCCTAAGGGTTGTCTACGATTTCAGGGGCCCACATACTAAGGCATCTATATACTTAGGTTAAAAATTCCTTTTTCCAACATACAAATAATTTATAATGGAAATTTCTAAGTAAATTTCCGTTTTGAATCTTTCTCCAATAGTCTTTTCTTATAACTGTTACATATTTAACATGGACTTTGTGTGAAAATAGGGCTTAAATCCTGGTTCTATTCTACTTACCTGAGTGAGCTTAATCAAGTTACTCGATTCCTTGTGTCTCAATCTTCATCTTCATCTTCAAAATAGAATGAACATTTTGCTATTATGAGGTAAATGAGCTAATATATGGAAAATGGTTCTGGATACTGTAAAGGTTTTATCTAAGGTGGTTACTGTTTGTTAGCACCTGACACAATGCCTGACCAAGTAAGTGCTCAATAAATAATTGATCAAATAAATAGATGTTTGAATGAATAAATGATAACCATTTACTTTCACATTCTCTGTTGAGATTCAGATTGTGGCCATTTTAACCTTTGTTAAAATCTAGGTTTTCCACTAAAAGTTGTTTTTTTCTTAGTTACCTGTGAGTTAAAATCCATTGTGTTAAAAGATGCTAATGGATGTGTAGTACTACAATTCTTTAAAATCCTGAAGTAGCTGTAGTGCGGATTCTTCGGGTCAGTATAATAATTTAATGTGTTGTTATGAAAGCACCTAGCAGAAACACACAATACCCTCAAAATAAAAGCAGTTCCCTTCTTCTTTCCTTTCTTCTCTTCTCTGGAGAAGTTCACTGTTTAGTGATTGCATCTGTTAGGAAAGTCTAACTCATACTGTGGTAAAAAACAAAACAAAACAAAACAAAACAAAACAAACCACTCCAAAATCTGTGTCTTAAACGACTAACATTTCTTTCTTCCTCGTGATATACGTCCACCACAGGTCTCGTAGGAGCTCTGTTCCTTGTAATTATTCATAGGCTCAGGCTGATAGTGTAGGTATCATCGCAAACATTTCCAGTTGCTGTACCGAAAGGACACGGTTCTGGAGAGTCTCATATTAACAACCGGATGCGCCAGCCTGGGAATGACAAATCTCGTCTGCTCACACCTCATTGGCCAGAACTAGTCACATGGCCCCATCCAGTCACAAGCAGACTGGTAAGTACAATCCTACCATGTCTGCCAAATGCGGAGAACTGGAAATACTTGGCAAGCTGCACTAAGGACTTCCATAGTAGAGGCATAAACTACAATTGTTTTGGACCACCTCAACCTACCCTTAATTCATTCAATCACAGAAATCTTGCTTCAAGCCAATCAAAATCTTCCCCATGTTTATTCTTAGGAGAAGAGAAGCAAGAAATTGGGAAGAGAGATGGTTAGGAAAAATGGAGAAAGGGAGAGGAGAGAAAAGAAGGATAAACAGAAACAGGAAGGTAGGTAAAGAGCAAATCAAAGAAAATATAATTATTCCAGAATATTCATCATCAATGAAACAGTACACATAGCTATAGCATTTTTAGACTCCAACTTCTCTTAGAAAGTTCCAGAATTCCTAGGGTTCTTAGATTTTTCTGTTTGCTGTTTCCTTATCTAACAGCAAAAAATTGATATTTGAACATTTAGCTGTTTTCAAAGTGATTTCACTGACACCATCCCACAGGATAATTATTATCCCCATTTTATAAACACCAAGCCTGAAGCCCTGAGAGGTGAATGAGACACTTCCACTGGCGAAGGATTTCGTGCTGAGGTGGGCCTTGGAGTAGAGGAGCGCAGATGGGAAAGGTAGAAGAAAGTAGAATGAAAAGAAATAAAAGGGAAATGGTATGGTTCTAAGAAACTGACCCAAGAATGAGAAAGCCCTGACACCTAGGTTAGTATATAAAGTAACAGAGGGGTTTGGGTTTTGAGTTCTCTGGTCTTCTTAAAGAATGGCCTTTTGCACTTTGGATGACATTCTAGATCATTTCAAAGCCATAACAATAATCAGAGCAAGTGGTCAAAGATGGTGAGGTATGAAGCAAATTTTCCCAGGACTTGTTCCAAATCCAGGGTACAGGACAGCAAGCTGTGACAGAGCCACCTGTCCAAACACCCAGCTGGGTGAGCCCTTGGAGCTGAGGTGTTGAAGGAGGACTTCCACCTGTGGCCTTGTTTACTGCCAGGAGAAGCAGATGGCACTTGCTGGACATAGATGCTGGATAGCCTGGGATACCTACGCACAACGAACAGCGCGGCGTGTTCGTTGTTCCTCCTGCGGTTGCAGGCACTCTGGCCAGGCCCCCAAAGCTCCCAAATCAGGAAACAAATTTTCTGAGGTTCAGTGCAGTGTTTCCAGTGCATAGAAGGTTCTTAATTCCCCCATGTATGTTTTCTAAAACTGTGTATTATTTTTGTACCTCCACTTTTTCTAAAAGGATTTCCTTATAATCCTCAAATATTTAAGTATTTGAAGTGAACTAGCATTTTCCAAGTGGATTTTTTTCCTAGAAGAAAACTTATCCCATACTGTTTAGTAGTAAAAAGAAATAAGCTATCAAATCATGAAAAGGCATGGAAGAAACTTAAATGCTTTTTTTTTTGAAATGAAAGAAGGCAATCTGAAAAGGCTCTGTACTGTAAAATTCCAACTGTATGACATTCTGGAAGAGGCGAAACGATAGAGACAATAAAAAGATCAGTGGTTGCGAGGGATTGGGTAGGGGGAGGAATACGCAGAGCACAGAGGACTTTAAGGGCAGTGCATGAAGTATCTATGTCAATTATACCTGATGTATCTATGCCAAACCCATAGAACGTACAACACCAAGAGTGAACCCTAAGGTAAACTATGAACTTTGAGTGACTCCAGCATGTCAGTGTGGGTTCATCCTTGGTACCAAATGTGTCACTCTGGTGAGTGATGTTGATAGTAGGGGAGGCTATGCGTGGTTGGGTGCGGATACAGAGAAGATCTCTGTACCTTCCTCCCAATTTTATTATAAACCTAAAACTGCTCCAAAAAAATATCTTAAATAAAAAGGAAAAAAAAGAAAACTTTTCTTTGGGAAGAAGTTTTAGGGAGTTGGTCCCCTGACAAACATCCAACGAGCCAGTTATTGCGTGGAACTTTAAAAGTTGAAAAAACAATGATTATTTTATGGGTTTGTTAACCTGGTAGCATTGTCAATGTGTTTTCACAGAGCCTTCCTGCGAGTCTCCCACAGGGAGAGTCTCTGTGAATATTTCCCCTTGAACTGTGTCGCTAATTTGGCCCTGGGCTGAGCCCCAATATGCTGGCATAGCCCATGGGAGGGGGTTTCTGTTCCATCTCTCCTCCCGACCCCATCTCTTCTCCTGCTGCTTCTACTGAGGGCCCTGCCTCAGGTTGGCAAATCCTGTTTGTAGCTGCCAGAAAATCACACTTTTCTGACCTGCCTCGGATGCCACCCACAGGCCTGTCATATGCTGCTGGATCCAGGGAAGGGTCTCTGCTTAGAACTATGGAACACACATTCTCTGAAAATTCCATTGTCCAATGTTCATGGAGCAGATCAAACTGGGTGGGGGAGGTTTTCGAAATTCTCTGCTCACCTCCCGGCCCCAGAAAAGGAGCAGATGGACAGTCATTTAAAATGTCAGTGTTGTATTCTGGTCATTTTCCTCAGAGCAGAAGAGTTCTGTTGGCTGCAATACCATAAGACACTGTATATGGGTCTGGGACCCAAAGTAGAGCATCTATTTTAAATATTTTTTTATTTTTTATTTTTATTTATTTATTTGACAGAGAGAGACACAGCAAGAGAGGGAACACAAGCAGCGGGAGTGGGAGAGGAAGAAGCAGGCTTCCCGCTGAGCAGGGAGCCCGATGTGGGGCTCGATCCCAGGACCCTGAGATCATGACCTGAGCTGAGAGCAGACGCTTAACCACTGAGCCACCGAGGAGCCCCTAGAAGCACCTATTTTAAATTCTGCTGGATGTTTTTTGTAGATGGCAAAACATTGCTGGACCTTGCTACTCGGAGTATGATCCTGGAACTAACACCAGAGGCATCACCCACTAACTTCTCGGAAATGCGGAATCTGAAGCCCTAGCCCAGATTTCCTGAATCAGAATCTATTTTTTAGCAACATCTTCAGGTGATTTATATACACGTAGAAATTTGAGGATGCTCTGAGACACCTCTGTATCTTTGGGAATATATGGGACAATTGAAAGGACAAAGGGTTTGAAATCGAAAGATGCACTCCCGTGCTTGGTGAGGGTGATGATATAGTCATAGTTAACTTCCCCCATTGAGGGAGAGAAAGGAAAGCAAAGCAGGAGCAGGAGAAAGGGGGTCTTGGGTATATTACCCAGTCATTCTCAGAGCCGATCCTCCTCATGTTGACAGCAGTTAAATGTTCTCAAGACTTAGATTCCAACTTAATTTAATTGAATTCAATTAACGGACACTTATATCACACTCACTATGTGCCAGGGACAGTTCTAAGCATTTTACAAATATTTACTCATACAATCCTTATAACAAACCTGTGACGCAGTATTATCCCCATTTTACAGAGGAGGCAACTGAGACCCAGGGAGGTTACATAATTTGCCACACAGTCAGGAGATAGCAAAACCAAGATTCAAACCATATTAGTCTGGTTAACACCGGGTCTTAATAAGGTCAGTTATTTTTCAAATGACAGAGAGAACTGAAACCTGAATCCAGTCATTTCAACTTAATGTATTTTGAAGTCCTAGGTTATGTACTTAAAATGAGTGCTACTTTCGCTTTCTGTTCTGTCATATAGCCATGTTTGTTTTAACATAAGGAAGTATTCTTTTATTTACCTTCTGCTGGATAAAACTGAAGTTTCTAGCATGTACTGGGTGACCATTCTTGAAAAACAGACTTAAAGCTTTCTGAGCACCATCCACAGCTAACTACAGCCACACGGCCAAGTTCTACTCCAATAATATAACATCCTGAAGTTCTCTTAGGCTGAAGAAAAGGTTCCATTGGAAATCATAGGTCTTTATGTTAGAATGTAGCTAAGATTAATTGCAGTTTGGTGGAGCTGGTTCTAACTGGGAAAAGGTTGCAAAAGAAATTATTCTTAGTTGACATTGTTTTTATTGTTCATATAATTCACAAGCTGTTACTTTATACCTGCAGTATTCTTACAAATCCCATTTAGCAGTTAATAGTTTTCAAAGACAAAAAATAAGTTGACACATTATGGTGCCACCCATTCAGATAAAATTTTAATTATCATTAATCCAGTGTTTTTCAAATATTTGATATAAACCTCAGATAGAGGCAAAAAGAAAGAAAATGGCTATTGTCAAAGATTACAGACCTCTTCATGGGTCATTTTTCTTCTTCAGTAGAAAAATGTGCACATATTTTCCATGTACTTTCTTATAAATACAGGTATCATGAAACAGTTTGTTTTGCTAATAACATACTCCACTTGTAAATACTACCCACAGCTAAGTATATAAAAATTTCTTAGTCAATATCAGAAAAATAGTTGAAGGTTGGGAGTATACTACAGGAAGAGCAAGACTACTGGATGAATTCATTTCTACGAGTATGAATTCCTTGGCCTTGCAAACATTAGAGAAAAATCAAAATCCCATCCATATATATATATGTGTGTGTGTGTGTGTGCGTGTGCGAGTGTGTGTGTGTGTGTGTGATCCTACAATAGGGAGAAGGTGCTAGATGTGTAAATAAGTTTAAGAACAAAAATAAGAGGGAAATTTCCCTCTTTCAGCCAGGCAACCTAGAGCAACTTTAGCCTGCTGGTTAAAAGTATGAACTCAGGTTCACCCGACCCTGCTGGGTGATTGATTTTGCCACCTACTAGTTGTGTCTTCATAGGATTGTCTGAAGATGAAACAAGAGATGCTTGTAAAACAATAAACACAAAACTGCCCTTTGGTAGGGGCTCAGTAAATGTTGCTTAAAAGGCTGTGTAATTTTTCCTGGATTTATAAAATGATACTCCCCATTTCCCAGCCACTCAAACATACGAAACCCTAACAAAAGATTCATTGACTCACAGTCGTTACTTTCACTGAGAAACTAATTTGACGAGGAGAGCCGCAGTGAAAAACAGTTTCATGCCATATAATGTGCCATAGAACTTCTATGGAGAAAACATAGTAAGAAACTTTGGCCACTGGTAGGGAATATGTCATTATTATCCCCTTCATTTAGCCAACAAATCTGTATCGTGCATTCATGTCCATACCAGCTCACTACGGTCTGTAGAGCATATAAAGATTCATGGCTCCTGATTTCTAAGACTCAACATCTTTGGGAAGATAAATGATGTAAAAGAAAAATCTGCAATTCAGGACTTTATATGCCAATTGTTAGAGGTGTATGTCTGTGAATGTTCTTAAGAAGGTGAGATTCCATTCAACGAGGCCAATGGGAACAGCTTCAAAGGGAGGCAGAACAGAGCTGGGTTGGGCTTCCCAATAAAGGAATCCAAATCTCTCACCACAACCCACCAGCCCCCACTCTGCTTGGCTGCTACCCCTCTGCCCTTATCTGGAATCACCCTCCCTGAGCTCACATTGGTCCTACCCTCTGCCCTCTTTTCTATGCCTCATCTCTACCAAGTTTGCTCAGCCTCAGGACCTTTGTATTGGCTGTCATTCCTCCTGGAATGTTTGGCTCCAAGTTCTTGATACAGATATATCCATTTAGTCGGGTCTCAGGCCAAGTGTCTGCTCAACTCGATTCTCTCTCCTTTTTACTAGTTGGCTTTCTCTGCTTCTTCATGATTTCTACTCATCATGATAATGTCTAGCTTGTGGCTGGATTTGGTTTGATATGGTTCCAGCTTTGGCTTGACATGATCCTCATTCCAGACGCAAATTGACTTAATCTCCATGTCTTTTGGCTTAAATTATCAAAACAGGCCTTCCTATTTGACATCAGACTATGTGCTTCCTGGTCCAGTTGTTCATAGTCATAGGTAGGGGTTATGGTTGGATAGATTATAAAAGAACGTATAAGGAGGGGAAGTGATAAATCTTGTCTGATACTCTTGTCTCCTGAAGTATTTTTTTGACTTTATTATTAAACTATTTTATTAATTCTATTAGTTTTGAAGTCTGTTATTTTGGGTTTCTAAATATTCAAATTTATCATCCAAAAATAGTAATTTTGTTTTCTTTGTGTGTTTCTTTTTTTAAAGATTTTTATTTATTTATTTGAGAGAGAGAGAGAGAGCACAAGTGGGGGAAGGGGCAAAGGGAGAGGCAGAAGCAGGCTCCCTGCTAAGCAGGGAGCCCAATGCAAGGCTTGATCCCAGGACCCTGGGATCATGACCTGAGCCAAAGGCAGACACTTAACCAACTGAGGCACCCAGGTGTCCCACTCTTTGTGTTTCTTAATCAACCAACTGGTGGATAAATAATAATACTGTGCCCCTGGATTTGTTACAATGCTTAAATAAATTAATACATGTGAAGCACTTAGGACAGTAGTTAGCACAGAGCAAACAATAAATATTGACTACTGTTATTATTATTATTATTATTAATTTTCATGGCATGTTCTTTTGCAGGACTTTAAAACTTGGAATAAAATGTGAGAGGTTGATAGACTCAAGATAGTAAGTATGAGAAGCTATCAGAAATATGAAAATATAAGAGATTATAATATTTTTAAATCTTAAATTATAAGCAGGTGATTTGGTTAGAAAGACTGAAAGAAATATTATATTTAAAAACTGACTTTACATGTTTTCACTGGGCAATATTTTTCAGGAAGATATCTGCTTTCTTTCCTACTTCTTTCGACCATATGATCAACATTCGCTAAGGACCTACTACTTGCCAGGCCTTAATCCACATGATAAGCATCTTAGATTGTGTTCCCCAGAAGTGGATCCTGAGATAAGGATATGAGTATAAATAGTTTGAGTTCATTTGAGTAATTCCAGAAAGCATAGTTAAGAGCATGGGAAAGTGAAATAGGGAAGGACAGAAGCCAATAAAAGGGGTTACTGTATAGATTACTGCTCTGAGGATCAAAGCCCAATCCCACCAGGAACTCTGGGACTCAGCCTGTCTCAGAGTCACTCCGACTGGGGGACAAGGTTACTGTTCCTGGAAGGTGCTACATCAGGAGCACTTGCAGCCTATCTAGCATGTAGACTGGCAGACTCTGGTCACCAGAGAAAGCCAAAGGCCAAGAGTCAAACATGCTGACTGTTGGAAGTGCTCAGATGGGCATACAGAGAAGATATGGACAGGAAAAGAATAGCACTAGCTATAATAGAGAGTCAAAGATGGCTTCTCTCTTCAAGACACTCTAAGCTCTGTAGAGAAATTAAAAACAAAACAAAACAAACAAACAAACAAAACCTCTATGAAGTACCTAATTGCATGTGACAATGTTTTTCTGCTGAGTATTTAATAAATTGCCTAGGCACATTTATAAGCTTAAAATTAAAAAGCAAACTTTTTTTTTTTTAAGATTTTATTTATTTATTTGACAGAGAGAGACACAGGGAGAGAGGGAACACAAGCAGGGGGAGTGGGAGAGGTAGAAGCAGGCTTCCTGCCGAGCAGAGAGCCCGATACGGGGCTTGATCCCAGAACGCTGGGATCATGACCTGAGCCGAAGGCAGGCGCTTAACGACTGAGCCACCCAGGCGCCCCAAAAAGCAAACTTTTTTTTAGGGATGACTGGGTGGCTCAGTCAGTTAAGCATCCAACTCTTGATTTTAGCTCAAGTCATGATCTCAGGTTCATTAGATTGAATCCCACCTCAGGTTCTGCCCTGGGCGTGGAGACTGCTTGGTATTCTCTTTCTCTCCCTCTCCGTGTGCCCCTCCTCCTCCATGCAAGCACTCTCTCTATATATATAAAAAAAATAATAATAATTTAAAAAAAGTCAACTGTGAAAAATAGCTACATGAGCAGTTTACTGACAGTCTATGGGCTAAGGTTATATAAAATTTGTTAAGATGAAATTGATTTTATTGCAAATTCATAACCATTGCAAATGTTAGCTGTCTCTCATAGTTGTTTTGATGGTTCAGTTAAAGAAGATAAACAAGATATGAAATACTTAAAACAGTGCCTAACACATGTAATCAGTCAATATATGTTTATAAAATATAAGCTCCATATATATTCATAGTTAAAATAACAAAATAGTAAAAATGAAATAATATGTATGAGCTACATATGGTAAGATATATCATTACTCAAACATATTTGCTGACCCATCCTCATAAGGGGATCAAACTTCAGACTTGACTACACAATTGTTTCGATCAATGAAATGTGAGTGGAACTAACATGAAACACTTTCAAAAAATGGTTTAAGAGACATCATTTGTGGGGCACCTGGGTGGTTCAATCATTAAACGTCTGCCTTCGGCTCAGGTCATGATCTCAGGGTCCTGGGATCGAGCCCAGCGTCGGGCTCCCTGCTCGGCGGGAAGCCTGCTTCTCCCTCTCCCACTCCCCCTGCTTGTGTTCCCTCTCTCGCTGTGTCTCTCTCTGTCAAATAAATAAAATCTTTTTTTCAAAAAAGAGAGAGACATTATTTGGTCCAACATTGTTCTTTTCTAAGGCAAGACCAGCATATCCCAGGTTGATGTTTCTCTTTCATCTTCAGTCTCCAGATGAAGACAAAACAGGGCATCAAGCTTACTCATAATGGTCATGTAACCTGAACAAGAAATAATCCTGTTATTGAAAGCCACTAAAACTTAGGGGCTGTTTGTTATTGTTTATTACCACAACATAATGCAGCCTAAGCTGACTGATAGAACACGGATAAAAAAAATTTATGTGCATAAGTACATATTCTAAATTCTCTGAATACAAAGGGAAGTTAGAAATCATCTAGTCAAACTAGGAGGTTGTAATGGCTCTGGAGAAGGAAAAGCAAGTAGCTATAGGCATAACATTTAAAGCAGTCGTTCTCAAAACTATCTAAACTAATATCCTATATTTAGAAAAATTACTTCTTTAATACACTGAAATGAAATTCATATGTTATGTATTTATAGGTCTGATTCTGCTTTTTGTTTGTTTATTCATTTATTTGTTTTTTTTTAGATCCCACATATGAGTGAAACAAAAAGCAGAACCAGACCTGTAAATACAGAGAAGAAACTGAAGGTTGCCAGAGGGGAGGGGGTAAGGGATAGGCAAAATGGGTGAAGGAGAGCGGGGGATACAGACCTCCAGTTATGGAAAGAGTAGGTCACAGGAATAAAAGATACAGCATAGGGGATATAGTCAATGATATCGTAATAGCGCTGTATGGTGACAGATGGTAGCTACACTTGTGGTGAGCATAGCACAATGTATAGAGATGTTGAATCACTATGTTGTACACCTGAGACTAATGTAATACTGTATGTCAACTATATATGATATGAGTGTACCTGCTACCCTTAGTCTATCAAGCTCTCACATTTTATTCCAAACACTGTGACCCAATAACACACATAACATTTAAAAATCCTAAACAATATTCTATTATAAAAAGGAGAAATAAAAGGAAACTGATTTATAAAGTAAAATATATTTCAGTGTTATTATAATTAAATAACATGTATTTGGGGGCACCTCGGTGGCTCAGTCATTAAGTGTCTGCCTTCGGCTCAGGTCATGATCCCGGAATCCTGGGATCGAGTCCCACATCGGGCTTCCTGCTCAGCGGGGAGCTTGCTTCTCCCTCTGACCTTCACCCCACTTGTGCTCTCTCTCTCTCTCAAATAAATAAATAAAATCTTTTTAAAAAACATGTATTTCAATAAGTAAGTATATAGTCATGCCTATACTTGATGACACCTACATAATACAAAAGAAGTATAAGAAAATGTGTTTAGAGATCCAAAAAGCTACTGGAATAAAAAAATAGTGGTGAGACATAAAGTAAAAGAGCAGACTTGTTAATTTGATAAAGAGAAAAATAACCTTAACTGAGGTAGTAATAACAAGATAAGATAAATTATAGGCCATGCAAAGGAGAAAATGCAGAAATACAATATTTTTTATAAATAATCTGGGCCATACTTATCTCTTATGTCCAAATAATATACTTCTCTCATAACATGTTATGGATATTTTTTTAAAAAAAGCACCACAGGAAATGCATCTATTTTACAATCTCAATACATATCAATAATTATGTAGACAAATAAATTTATTGTATGCAAAAAGACCTTAGGCAGACTTAGGAATACTACTCAGCAATAAAAATGACAAACTATTGATATATGCAACAACTTAGTTGAAATTGTAAGGCATTATCCTAAGTGAAAGAAGCCAGTATCAAAAAGTTATATACTGTGTGATTTCATTTATTTATTTATTTATTTATTTATTTATTTATTTATTTTTAAATATTTTATTTATTTATTTGAGAGAAAGAGAGAGAAGTAGAACACAGAGGCAGAAGCACACTCCCCATTGAGAGAGAGCCTGATGTGGGCTTGATCCCAGGACCCTGAGATGGTGATCTGAGCTGAAGGCAGATGCTTAACCGACTAAGCCACCCAGGTGCCCCTGTGTGATTTCATTTATATAACATTCTTTAAAAAGACAAAAACTGACCTTAATGGAGAACAGATCACTCATTGTCAGGGATTTGGAATGGGAGAAGCATGTGAGCACAAAGGAGCAGGCTGAGGTAGTTTTTTTGAGAAATAAAACTATTCTTTGTCCTGGTTGTGGTGCTGGTCACATGGAATTTATACATGTGCTAAAACTCATATGTGTATGAGAGAGATGGCTCTGGGCTGGTAGGCTAGAGACCCAGGAGAGTCAATGGTACAGATGAAGTGTGAAGACAGTCTGCTGAAGAAGTCCCTCTTGCTCAGGGAGGCTGGTCTTCTGTTTTATTCAGGCCTTCAACTGACTTTGAGGTCCACCCATATTATGGAGGGCAATCTGCTTTACCCAGAGTTCACCATTTAACATGTTAACATTAATCTCATTCAATATCACCGTCCAAGTTGACACATAAAAGTAACCATCACAACCATGGAAGCCATATCCTAACAATGGGAAATTGACAATGAAATGGAAAAAAGAAAAAGTAATATAAGAAGTCGTGGTCAAGGGGTGCCTGGGTGGCTCAGGCAGTTAAGTGTCCGACTTAATTTCAGCTCATGTCATGGTCTCAGAGTCATGAGATTGAGCCCCACGATGGGCTCTGTGCTCGGCATGGAGCCTGATTGGAATTCTCTCTCTGCTTCTCCCTCGCCCCTTCCCCATGTGCTTGCTCTCTCTCTCTCTCTCTCTCTCTCTCTCAAAAAATAAAAAAGTCATGGTCAAATCAAGAAGCACACTAATAATAAGTAAACAAATTATTTTGATTTATTTTCATTTTTCTTACCATTTGATTTCAATATTTAAAGAGTATGTGATAGAAGAAAAACAATTCTTAAAACAGACTTTATTAATGAAATTCAGTGATATTTCTATATTTTGTCTGTTCATGCATTTAATAATGCTAATTCTAAGTCAGTCTGTTAAGGAACTCTCAAATTCTCAAATCTCTTTCATTCCTGGTAATCCTTGCTTTACACAGTACGGTGCTAACTGAAACTCTGCATTCCAGAATTGTGCAAAGTGGGGACTCGGTTCCAAGATGCACAGGTTTCAATTAAAATCGTGCTGTGCAAAGCACATTACTGGTTACAGTAATTCCTAAAGCTGGCTTTAGTAAAATTTTGAGTGAATGATTTCTTTGAGTAAATGATTTCTTAAATCATTCACTCAAAATTACGTATTTTCTGTAGTTTCTTTGGTTCCCATTAGTTTTCTCATTGCTGCTTTATATAAAAACTAATAACCCCTGTAAACCTGATTCTCAAGGTAATAGGAACAGGAGAATCATCAAGACACTGTTGCCTTTAAAATAAACTAGCTTGGGGCACGTGGGTGGCTCAGTCGGTTAAGCGTCTGTCTTCAGCTCAGGTCATGATCCCAGGGTCCTGGGATCCAGCCCTGCATCAGGCTCCCTGCTCAGTGGAGAGTCTGCTTCTCCCTTTTTCTCTCCCTCGGCCTCTCCCTCTGCTTGTGCTTGCTCTTCCTCTCTCAAATAAATAAATAAAACCTTTAAAAAATAAAATAAATAAAATAAACTAGCTCTAGGACAGATAGAGGGTGAAAACTACGTCCTTGAAGTCATACAGTAAGTGTGCCATGTGATTCAGCTCATGGGCGATAGATACGCTGCTTTGTTTATTTTAAAATTTTGTGTCTAAACTAAACTTTCATAATACATCGCCAAGACAGTGTGGTTGTGATTCATGTAAGTGTTTGGTATCCACTAAAATGACAATTTACTACTTCAGTTATGCTTTTCATAACATCATTCATTTTGGATCATTTAATTAGTAAAGACAGTGGGGTCCTTGATTATAAGACACTGTCACTATTTCTGGAAAAGCATAAAGGAATGTGCTTCTCAATGACTGTTTATCACTTGATAATTACAGAGCCCTTGCAACTATTCTCTATATTTCAAGAGCTCCTATTTTTTTCCTCAGGATCCAGCAGTTCTTTGTTTTAATTTATTTTCCTCTTAAATACCTCCTGCTATTTAAGCAATAATTCCTTCTAAATCAATTGTTAGCTGCAGTTAATGACCGGTTGGTTAATTAATAGCTCAAAGCAAAGCTGAGGGTGTTCCCTGTTCCAACAAACCACCAGACCCTAACTGGGGCATTATTGTTAACGTACCCTGTAATCACCAGCTTCTCACAGCCTCGCTGCCACAGAGTATTTTATTTTAACTTCAAGGGATGAGGTGAATGGGGAAGGGGTGATAGTATTATAAATTCAATCATAAGGATATACATATTTTTAAATTATCTGCACGTCCAGCTGGATCCATATTTCCATAGGCTTTGCCACCAGGCAGGTGGTGAAGGGTTGGCTTGCATGGGTTAGGAAGCTCACGTAACCATAGCTGTTGCCTCCCTTCCACCCCCGGGGCTCTGAGCCCAGGGGAAGTGCAAGAGCCTCATGGCCTGAAACTCTCCCGTCCCAAAGCTCCTAATTGTGCTCCTAATTGCTGCGCTCACTGACAGTGAGAGGAGAGAGACCGTGCAGCACATTCTCTGCCTGATAAACATATGGTTTACTGGTGACACCTTTTGCACAGCTAATAGAGAGGAAGGAGACGTGCTTGATAATTAGCACAAGGAATCAAACATCAAGAGTCCTCGGTTCTATTCCTAACACCTTCTGCCTTGTTCTGTGTGATTGCAGGGAAGTAATTAGCAAGTGTGTACTTCTCGTGCTAATAATTCTCACAATCAACAGAAATTAAGAGACGTTGAGTATTCACCAAGACCAGAAAAGCATCTAGAGGTGCTATAAGGCCCTAGAGTTCCACCTTCTCTAGAAATACATTTATGAACATGTTGCCCGAGGATGAGCGTCAGGCAGATATTTTGTGTTACTGGAGTAAGGCTTTGATTTTTCTAGGCCCTCCTTTTCGCCATCAACTCCTTGAGAGGGTATTGGCAAGATGGCTTTGATTATGTCATCTGATCCTCTCTGTGTATTTCCAAGACACTAAGATAAGCACCAGTCAATAATACTACGGAGGGTTAGGATGTGAATATTAGTCAATCTTTTTCCTTCTAGAGTTCCATGGAATAGATGATTGCTGGATGAAATAGGATATTACCGTGGAATCCTAAATCTCATACCCTGACTTAAAAGACTTGCTGACCACACAGTGACGTGGGCTTTTTTAGATGACGATGGAGGAGGAGACAATGGTGGAACTAGATGCAGGAAGGAAAAGCAGGGCTCTTCATGGATAGGGAAGACTCTGAAAGGGAAGAGCCATGGGAGATACACCAACGTTGAAGGAAGAAAAGATGAACATGAAAGATATTGTCAAGCGCGAAGCTGGTGAAGTTCACAGTGATGCACTTACTTACATGAGAACCACAAATAATGCTTTTGGTTGAGTTACAGAGGAAATGAGAGCCGGAGCTCATGTCCTCCGCTCTGTGACAGGATCTCAAGATTGGTTTGCAAGCTCTTGCTTAGATTGTTATTAAAGTTTACCCACTGCAGCTCCAGTTTATCTATATTTTATTATTTTCATGATTTCCAAAATTTCATTATTCACTGAAACTGCCAGATTGCCAGAATAAGCAAAATACAACCATTATGATAATAAATTTCCAACAGCCTCCCAGTCTACAGAGATGATTAACAACATAAAAGATTAAAATATCCACAGAAATAACTTTTTAGCTAAACTGAATCTCCAAGCGGATTGCCCTCCCATGAGACTTTCTATGATGGTCTAAACTTTGAAATATGATGTTCTCATCAGAGATATAATGGATATTTTTCACTCTGAACCAATATAAATAGCCTTCTTGGATTTAGGGAGAACAGATTTATTCAAATTTTGGTAGGGGTTTTTCTTTATCACTACTCTTAATATAAATGGAAAAAAATAACTTTTGCTTGCTGAGCAACTAGTCTATCGTAGGTACTGGACCTTATTTCATTTAATTGTGAGAGTAAATCTGCCTGGTTAGTGTCTAGTACATACATCTTATTGTGCATACTGAAGACACTAAGGTTCCAGCACAGAACCAGTTTCAAGCACAGGTCTGGCCTTCTCCACCACCATTCTATCCAAAACATAGCCCCGATCTTTGAATCTCACGTCAATCTCTAAATCAGAGGGTATTATTTCCGATGATAACACAATCATCTTTTTCACCTTTCAAGTTCCATTCTTGTACCACATTTGCTTTATGTTTTCCTAAAATGTATTTCCAACCATGGAATTATCTGAAAAAAAAAGAAAAGAAAAAGGAATGTAAGGTCATTCTTGCCTTCTGAAGTCTCTTGATTAAAATTATATGGCTAACCCGAGAACAGAATTCCTTACCTCAAAGCTCATTTTCATGACTGAATGAAAACCTGTGGACAAGTAAATGGAAAGTGTGTATGCTCAGGACATGGACCATGGGAGCACTCAGGACTTTTTTTTTTTTTTTCCACTATGTGGAACAGGCTTTTTTGAGAATCAACCATGGGCAAGTATACCTCACAGCTGCCCGGTAGGAGTGCTCAGTCTTGTAGTCCAACTGAAGGAATACTAAACAGTTCATGAGTGAGCACAATATAATAATGGGACAGTCAATAGTAACCCCTGGGACTCCCAAATGATCTTTGCAATAATTATAGGTGTGGTTCTAGAATCAACATTACTTCCACATTTGTCAAAGCAAGGCAAACAAAATCCCTGTGCATGCCCTACTTGTATCAAATGCAAAGTTTCTTTTAAATTGGCTTTTTTTTTTTTTTTTTCAGGTCCACCACCTAGAACTCTCAGCTTTAAGACTGGCTGCTATGTAAGTCTGTCACAGCTATTAATTAGTTATGGATTGAAAAGTGAAGCATAATCTGTGATCTTATGAATCTAGGACCACCTCATGGCAGATCACACAGCAATATTTCAGTCAGTTGGGCTGTGTTTACTTTGTGTAAGAAGGTAAGAAGAAATAAGCCATGCACAATAAATTTATTTCTCACACACAACCGAATGAACATATTTGGCTTTTAAACCAGACTAATTATTCACACAGTTTGGCAAATATTCAAAATACTGCAGGAGTGAGAACTAATGCAGTAAAAATAATTTTCACACATTTTCATTTTCTCTGAAAATTGTTCTTCCAATTCCCGTCCTAAGTGTTTACTTTTCAGTTCATTAGAAAATGTTTAATCTGCACCAAACTGTATTCAAAGCAGTATATCTTCTGTTCTGTCACATTCCCTCATTGGTGAATAATAATCCAAAAAGGTGTTGCTGGAAAGTTAACGGAAGTCACTTGGGGACAACAGTTGGTTTTGAAAGTTTCCAATGTGCAGAAGAGGAACTTCAGCTATGACTCAGCTTCAGAAAAGGAACTGGGAAGTCAGGCCTCCATTTTGTGAAGGACTTCTGATTAAAGTAGTGGATTATCTGGACTGAGTTTGAGTCTTGAGGACAGTTTAAAGAGCACATATCATTAAGGTGAGCCGTCAAGTGGGAGAAATACGCAGCTTTTTTTTTTTTTCATAGTCTACATTTATATTTGACTAGCAGTGAGTGCTCCAGTGAGTGTGGGAAGAAAATGGAGGGCAGAGTTCAGGGTAAACTATGTCATAAACACTACTCTAGGCATTCAGTTCAATCTACTTAATTAGCTTCAGAAATCAGAGCTACCTCTTAACTTTTTGTTTTATTTTTCTTTTGAGAGAGAGAGAGATATAGAGAGTGAGAGCGAGCAGCAGGGAAGGGCAGAGGGAGAGAGAGAATCTTCAGCATGCTCCATGCTCAGTCTGGAGCCTGACGTGGGGCTCAATCTCACGACCCTGAGATCATGACCTGAGCTGAAATTAAGAGTTGGACACAACCAACTGAGTCACTCAGATGCCCCAACTACCTCTTCATTTTTATGCATAAGCAGAGAAAGAATTTAGCCAATTCGTCCTGTTTTTACGTGAATAGGAATCACAGATATCCAAGTTTATCTTTAAAAAAAAAGGGCAAATATTCTCAGGGAAATCTTCATGATTTACAGTAATATGGATTTCACCCAAGAAATTGTTTTTCCCAAGACTTGCCTTTCTTAATGATTATTGTCCAAAGGTTATGCTGTCATAGCCAATAGAAAATATTCTACAGAATCAGAGACATAGTAGTATTCATGAGTTTTGCTTAAGTTCAAGTATGTCCAGTGTAAAGAATGCCATTTGTGCTAGGTTAATCTCCAGTTTTTTCAGTCACTGGTGACTTACCAGAAGAAATGGAGAGAAAGGAGGTCCCTTGTAATGACATGGATTTAATAATCACAGTCTTTTCTGCGCTGTCATCTTGAGGATAGCTCACGTTGATAACCTTGGTACAGGCCTCGCCCATCTCTTGCAGATCCTAGAACAAGAATACTGACAAAGCCCAACTTATTTAAAATACATAAATCAAGTTTTCTTTTCTTTTTTCTTTTAAGATTTTATTTATTTATTTGACAGAGATAGAGAGAGCACAAGCAGGGGGAGCGGCAGGCAGAGGGAAAAGCAGGCTCCCCGCTGAGCAGGGAGCCCAATGCAGGGCTCGATCCCAGGACCCTGCGATCATGACCTGAGCCAAAGGCAGACGCTTAACGACTGAGCCACCCGGGGGGCCCCAATCAAGTTTTCTTTTAAAGCGCACTTATGAAATCAAATATATTCTATCTTCCCTCCTAGACAAACATCCTTTAAAACCACCTGGAATACCACATTGGAATTTTGAGTTCTCCGTGTCTCAGAGTTGCAAGCTGGGAAGGCAACAGGCTCAGGATCTGTGGCCTGGGCCGTGAGGCTTGTGGAAAGTTATTTTCTAAATCGGCTCCAATTTTCCAACATTACTTCAAGAATGTGCAGATCAAAATTGAACAGAATATGCTCTGCCTCCAAAAAAAAAAGGCAATGTATACATATTTTGGAAAGATACCCATCCAACATAGTTTTAGGACTTAAGAGAGTTTTATTTGTCTGAAAAGGCACTTATAAGAATGAGTTCATGCCTGAAAGTAACCCGGTAAACACAAACTAAGCAGACTTCAACAAGAGCGGGGTTAATTGCAAACATAACAGAAAGAGGATCTCTTGGCTCTCACATGTCATATCACTGCCATTTGCATGTATCACATTTCATGGCACTCTCGTGGCTGGGTATGGCTGGCTAAAATGTTTTTGTTTTTGTTTTTTTTTAAATAGCTTTCTGTGTGGAACATACAGAACACATGTTTTGGGTTAGTTCTATTAATTCAGAATGTTTTCATTTATTTATTCCTAACTCACTCTATCAGCACCTATTATTTACCAGGTACTCTTCCAGGTATAAGATCCACAGAGATAAAAAAAAAAAAAAAAAAAAAGATAAACTTACGCCAAGTCAAGGGACTTCCAAAATTATCTGGCCTACTTAGGGGTAAATATTTACATTTGGTAATATTATTTGAATGCTATGAAAATGCTTCACCATTTTCTCAGGAAAAGACAGAACAGTATTTTGCAGGGCATTTTCGTGAAAGGAAGACCCAGTCTGAAGAATTCAGCTGTCTATACGAGAAGGAGGCCAGCAGCTGCACTTGGAGACCTGACGCTGCTATGAATGATGAAGACTGCCTTCCCCTCTGTATAACTAATCTGTACCGAGTGCTCACTAAAAGCTATTCTCATTTTTTACTTTATTATCTCACTTATTTCCCTTATAAAAACTCAAGCCTCCAATCCTCCTAGCGGGAGAATATCGTCTGTGACTAACAGCTTTGGAAGTACCTCACAGCTCTTTAAATATCCTTCCTGGCTAGAAAAGTGTCTAATTCTACGTTCTGTACAGTGTGTAACTCCATGTTGGTGCCCAATAAGTGTTAAATACCAATAATAACTATGGCGGTAATCAGAATTCCTTCTGATATAAACTACTTTGTCTCAACCTTGTTTTTACCCAGTGTCTCCTAGTAATTGCCTGGCATTTTCCCTGCTGTTCTTGTCTTTTTTAATTACATCCTACTGACATGACTGTTAAAGCATCTTAAAGCAAATGGAAGAGAGGCTTAATGCTTTCTACACAAAAGGAGAAGCAGAAAGCAGGTGCCTACCAGTCAGAATAATAAAACTCAAAAGAAATCGGCAGGGTCTTGCTTTCATTCTTCATAAATACAGAAGGGAGGGTGGGGAGAGACACGGTGTAGGGAAGAAAGGAGAGAGTAATCCGCTTGCGTAAGTGCTGATGAGAACAAACACAACCTTCCCTCATTTTTTTTGTTTACACTTTAACTGTACTGGGGAAAGTTGATGCCTTATACCAATTCCCAGACACAGGCTACATCACCTGCTTAGGTTTGGAGAAGGAAGATGGGTATATGAAAGTTTTTTATTGACAGGAATTGAGCACCTATTTCACATAAACCACATGCCTGCAGCCCAGTGGAGGAACACAAAGCTGACTTCGTGTCTTTACCTGGAGTTCATGTTTCTGATTGACAAATCAGGTGGTTTCAGGGACCTTAAGTTGTGGGGCCACTACACCCTGGATTTCAGAGGTCATGTTGACATAAGATTACTGAAGTTATGTTAAGTGTTAAAGGGCCACTGAGACTGTCTTAATCTAATGGGTAGTAGCAATAGCTTTAGGATAGGATAGTTCATCATATGGATTGTTTCGATTACAAAAGCATTACTATAAAAGTAAGGGGTGATACAAAAATAAGAAATGTGTATCGGCTGCCTGCCATGTGCACTTTTGCTTCTGCAGTTTCCTATGATCATGATGCCAAGTGTGTAAGGAAATACTCCCATCTTCACTTTCTGGTTGAGGAAATCATCTAAGAGAAGATAAGTAACATTCTTAAAGTCATAAGTAGCCAACCCAGGATTTCTACTTGGGTCAATCAGACTCCAAGAGTGTTTTTCCTGTGGACAAATGCTAGTGATTGATTTGAGAAGAAAAGAAACCAAGATTAAAATGACTCCATATTATTCTGGCCTTAAATGGAGACTCATAAGGTATGTCCCTGAAGAGGCTGAGCAATGGGGAGTGGGCTTGCCAAAAGAAGGCAACTTGTGTTTAGTGACTGCAGATGGCATCCTCCTCCAGACCAACCGTATTAAAATTTCTGTAGACTATCACAAACGGAGTGGGGTCAGCAAGAATGGACAGAGAAACACAAAACTGTCAACACGAATGGAAACCTAACCTAAAGCACAGGACCAGTTTTCATAGAAGAACATTCTCTGTAGGACTGCATCACAATATGTAGTTTTCGAGCTATTCTCTTTCATCTGGCCTAAAGGAATATCTGGTCTTTTTTTTTTTTTTTTTTTTTTAATTGCCAGTCATTAACTAGGAGACACAATCATGTTTACTCAATGGAGCACTCATACTTGTACCCTTTCTATTATCCCTGTCTGAATTTTTTTTTTTAATAATTTTCCTAGTTTGTGATTACCCTTCAAGTTGAACCTTGCCTGGTCTTCATTCTGTCAGCGAAATTAACTACTCCATTATGAAGTCTTTTATTTACTCTTCATTAGAAATGGATTATTTATTAGATAATCCTATAAAGTGGTTGTTAAATGTATTCCAATAGATCATGAGCAAATTGGGATATCTATATCCCCTTTTCATCCTTAGCTTTGGACACACCGCCTACATAATACACAGTAAATACTCAACACATAAAGGAAAAAAAGAATAAAATTGTAGGTAACTCTGGTTTAAGTAATCATGGAGGCACATTCATGAACGAAGGCCATGTGCTGGTCCAACTAGAATGAAAAACTTTTCTTTCCGCTTAATTCCTCGAGGATAGAGGTTTATATTAAAAATAGTGTTATTTTCTCAAAAGATCAAGCACCGCATAAAGATTTTTTAAGACTTTCCAAGCCACAGAGAGAAGACCCAGAAAAATTTATGTAATCTCCCCAAATTAGCATGTAATGTTAACCTCATTCATACATTTTAAACCGTATTTATTAGGTGTTCATGTTATATTTAAGAAGCCAATCAATGAGCAATCACAGTGCCTGCTCTCAAGGAGCATATAGTCTGGTGGGAAAGACAGACATTTTATCACTTACAAAAATAATTATTAAATTATAAGCATAGAAAAAAAATATAATTAGAAAAGTACTATATGGAAAAATATGGGGGCCATGTAAGCATATAGCAGAAGGGACTCATCTTCTTTGGTGAAAGGTTGATCTTAACTAATAAGATAAGGAAATGAAGGGAGATAATTAAGAAACTTCTGCTGTAGTCTGAAAGAGATAATGTTGACTTGGGCTAGGGTTGTGACAGCTCAGATGGACAGAAGTGGATACATTTGATACATATTTCAAAATTTAAACCAGTAAGAAGACTTTGTGATGGATGGAACAGTGAGAAGGAGAGAGCAAGGATGACTCAGAGAGTAATGACACCATCTACTAGGAGAAAGGAGCAATGATGAGGGACAGTGAATGAATGACATGCAGGCAAGAATGAGAAATTCGATTCTGGACATGTTTACGTAAAGAGTGTTCATATGAGTCCTAAAAATGGAAATAAAACTATATAAATAAGAGGGTTTTTTGGCTTTCAAATAACCTTTTAAAACAGTGTTCTCCACTGTTACTGAGAAGACCAAGTAGAGTACAGTGGACTAATGTCATTCACTGCTCACCCAAAAACTTTGCATATCTCTCCACACTTTTATAGGTTCTTATATTTTGAATCCTACCCTCTTAAGTTGAAATTTTAAGAAAAAGTATTTTTCTAGTTTCCTTTACACTTAGGGTGCAAGCATGTGCCTTAAATTCCATCAACCAGATGTACCTGCTGAGACTTTGATTTGGAAGTGAGCTACTGAGAGCAGGTGGCCAAGCATCAGTTTTTCTGGAGTAGTGCCATTGTTTTGAGGTTGGCAGTGGCAGCAACAATCACTACCGAGCCAGTTCCAAGTGAGGTTCTATTGCCTGAAAGCTCAGGGCCTATTTATCCAGATCTCTCAATGATTCTCTGAGCTGCATAATAGTCTCTAGTAATTCCCATTCTGTTTAAAGTAGCAAAAGCTGGGGTGCCTGGGTGGCTCAGTTGGTTATACATCTGCCTTTGGCTCAGGTCAGAATCCCATGGTCCTGGGATCAAGCCCCACATCAGGCTCCTCTCTCAGTGGGGAGTCTACTTCTCCTTCTGCCTCCCCCCCTTCCCTATCCCCCTCTACCCCCTCCGGGTCCCCTTTTCTCTCTCCCCCTGTCCCCTTACTGGTGCTCTCTCTCTCTCGCTATCTCTCTCTCAAATAAATAAATAAAAATCTTTAAAAAGTAAAAAAAAAAAAAGTAGCAAGAGTTATTATCTTCCACTAAAACAATTCAGAGTCTGATTAATACATAGTGACAATTAATATATTATATTAATATATTGACATAACATTTCTACTTACATACGCTGTTACATATTGAACAACCTATCTGCTTCACAGCATGAAAATACCACACAGAGATGCTTGGAAGCAAATAACCAAATAATTTTTAACTTAATAAGTTCAAGGAATGTAAGAGAATGCCACAAATAAAGGAAATAAACTTCAGAAACTGTAGGAAATGAATATAGAAGTTAATCCTAATAAGTCTATTTATAGTCAGTGTCTAGGAGACAAAAAAGAAAAATGGAAAGGAAATTCTAAGTTAACAGATGGAAAATTGTTGCATAACAAGAATACTCACACTGGGCTTTCGAATTTTCAATTTATATTAAATTCAGAAAATGGCCTCCACAGCAAAGCCCATTATGTGAAGTGTGTGAAGAAAACTTGATATACTGCAGTTGATACGCATAAATTAACACATTTTCTAGTAGGTGTACCTATCTAAAACAGGAAATCAGTCTTGTTCATGCTATAATTAAAGACAAAAAAAATTAAAAAAAAAAAAGCTTTTTAAAACCTAAATGTTCTTATTCCATCTAATTCCTCCTAGCTACCCATAATACTCAGCTAGCCACTTGAAGTCTGCTCAAAAATGACATGTCGGTCTAAAAAAATCTGAGGAACATTCATAAAACCAGGAAGTTCCTTAGAAATAATATTTTACTATCTTAATCCAGAGGCAGATTGTCTTAAAGAGAACTAATCTTGATTTCCTGCAATCTGCATGCCAGGCCCTGCATTAGGTACTTTTTTTCACAATATCCTACAGAGGAAGAGCAGGAGGTTTAGGGAAAATTGACATCACACAGCTAATAAAGGGACAAATCTGAGATTCAAACAAATTGCCTGGCTCCAGAGCTCTACCGCATCATCTCTAGCCAAACATGGAAGCGTCAAGTGGTGGCCTCCCACCCATCAACTAATGGGCTTCTGACCAGGTCTTGCCCACCCAAGATTGCCCTCTGAAAATTTGATGCCCCAGAAAAGCCTTGTTCTGTGATCCATTTTTTTCTAGCTGTGGCTGGCCCCCACCCTTTATTCCTGCCAGATTTGAGCCTTGTTTTCGGTTTTCAGTTTTTCTGATTGCTCTCAGAATGATTCTCCTGAATCAGTTTAAGGTCTCTACCCAACACTCAACTATGTCCTTTCCATATTTATGGTGTAATATTTCCCATCTAGTCCACCTATCTAGACCCACTTAGGTACCGCCATAAACTTTGGTCTGGATTTTTCACTCTCTCTTAAGTCTATCTAAATCTTGAGGGGCAAGGAGAGGGTTCTTGATTTGACCTTGATTTTTTTAATTTACCTTCAACAAGTTCCATTCACTTGGGCTCTTGACCAAGTGCTGCTAGAATGACAACAAATGGGGCTAACACATCCCTTAACTCTATTCTACAACTAGTTCTTAAAAAACAAAACAAAACACAAACCCACCAAATGAAAGGATCCCCAATGCTATAATAGCATCATCAACAACAATATGTGACATTTATATCATTTTACCCATTACAAAGCACTTTCACTTTCATTGTTTGTTTAAACCTAGGAAATATATATATTATCCTGTCATTACAGAAAAGTAAAGTACAGATCCTAAATATGAAATGATTTACCTAATGTCACAAAGTAATTGATGGAGCTGGGTCTCAAATTTAGGCTTTTTAATTCTAAACTCCATCTTTCTGGGAAATAACAGCATTTATGACAAATATAATAAACCATCCAGTAAAATTCACTAAAACATATTAGGGAAAGAAATAGTTTAACTTTAATGAGTTTTTTAAATCAGATATAAAGATTAGGGAAAAATTCACTGTAGGAAATAAAGTTATTAATTCTTCTCTGAGGTGCAAGTCAACAGTATCAGTATTTTTAAAAAGCTTTAAATGTTTCTTGATAGTTTAGGGATTGATTTGTCTAAATTGGCCACTACATGTAATTGAAGCTGAATTATCGACAGACATAGGGGACTAGAAATATTTATACAAACATGTATACCTCTAACATATTCTATCTCACTGACATGCAATACGTTATTAATTTCTTTTTTCAACAATAGGATTTGCATTGTCAAATTCATCTCTGGAAAAGCTTCTAGTAGAAAATACAACTAAAAGTGCAAGGCTGTAAACTAGAACCAAATGGAGGGGTTATGAAAATATCTGTTAATAAAGTTCAGAGAAAGGAAGAGATTGTTACGATCTGGAGCCGAGGTCCGCAAACCATCACCTGTGGGCCAAACATGGCCCACCACCTAGTTTTGTAAATAAAATTTTATTGGGACACAGCCACACTCACCCATTTGCGTATTTTCTATGGATGCCTTTGTGCTAGAAGGGCAGAGGTGAGTAGTTGCTACGGAGACTTGTTTAGGCACCTAAAATATTTACTATTTGGTCCTTTCAGATTAAGTATTACTGTTTGGTCCTTTCCAGAATAAGACTACTGGTGTGTAGTCACTGTGGAAGGTTTGATGGGGGTAGAAGAGCTGGACCTTGGTCCTTGGGAAGAATATGGAAAGTACTGAAAAGAGACAATTGAGGCAGAAAATCTAGAAGGAGCAGAGGCACATCCTTAAAATATGCTTGGGGATGGTCAAGGGAGACGAAAAGATATAGCTTGGCTCCAACAGAGGACCGATTGTGGGAACTAAAGGGATACAAATATGAAAGGCTGCCACAATTTGGGAGACTTTTAGATCAGGCCAATCAACTTGAATGTTCTCTGAAGACCTTCATTGGCACTCCCTGATATATCTCACCCATCATCACCCAGTTTTGAATAGAGTCAGGGAAAGAAGAGCAGTTCAGAAATAAGCAAACAAAAATAAAAGAAATTCTTTTTCTATTTTCCTAGGAACATTAAAAGGGATCCCACTTACAATAAAACCACTTCTAAAAATCCTCTTTCTTTCCCTCTCCAATTTCCTTACCTTCCATACTCCCCCTCTCCCTCGCCTTTCACCTTCCACTTCATGACCCCAACGCCCACCACTTTAGATATTTTCTCTCCCCGCCCACTTTCCTCCTATCCTTCCCCCCCTTCTCCCTCCTTCCCATTTCCTTTGCCTCCTCCTCCATCAATACATCAATTCTGCTTGATGCAGTCTTGGAGACCCTAGAAAAGATTGGATTCTCTTTATAGCAGGAGCTGATAACTATTTTTGTGCAGTTGAACGCATGGTAATCCCGTGACATCAATAGACTTTATCTCAACACAATGTTTCTAAATGCCTAAAATCAACTGTTGTATTACAAAGAAAACCAAATATATTGAAACATTGTGAAAAAATATTTTTAAAAATATTACATTATAGTAAAATATATCTTTTATCTATACATTAAATAACAAGATCTAGTGATAAGATTACTAACTGCTATATACAATGTGGTGATTAGTATAAGTGATGTTTTGAGATATTGGCAACAACTAAAATATGATAGACAATTATCTAATATGCTGTATAAATATCTGTGATTTCCATCGCTGAAAAGCCCCAGGTATTATTAACATTACTATGGTTTGTTAAGTTCACTATTCAAAACATTTAACTTTATTTAGAGGTTGGTGAAAATAATGAGGGTGGCTTCACCATCCCCATAGACGATCTCCTGAATGCCAAGTTGCAATCTCTTTCCTTAGAGGATGAAGGACGAGGAACTAAACAAGCAAAGACGAAAATCTTTTTAAGTAGGTAGGGAAATTGAGGAAGGCAGGGACTCTCATGTGAGAATTTTCTTTACCACTAAAATTTTTGAGTAAGGAGGAAAATTCTAACAACAGAGCTTTATAAATATTAATTTGGCAGCATTCAAAACACATTGGGAAAAAAGAGATGTAAATAAACAAGTCCAAAAACTTTTGAAATAGTACATGAGGTGAGCTACATGGATTATATTCTATTTGGAAATAAAAGGGGACACCTTACTTGAATTTAGAGGGTATTTCATTTATCCAGCTCCCACACTTAAATCAGGGGTAGATGACAATTAAGGAAATGTTTCCAAAGAAGAGTGAATATTTTGTTTCATAGAACAGCCTATTCCCCAAACTCTGACAAACACACACAATCACACACAAGCATGCACAACTGGAAAAACTAGTAAAGCTGTTAGAAATCAAGTACACTGAAATTATTCAACAAGAAAATACTAGAAAATTCTCCCAAAATGCAAGCATTTTGAACAATGGCTTATCTGTACGTCACAGAATAAACATTAGAGTTGGAGTTGAAATTCCCACTCTGACACTTGTTAACTGTGTAAACTTCAGCAAGTTCCTTTAGGCATCGGTGTTTTTCATCTTTAAAATGAGAACGCTACCAGCGCTACCAGCGATATCTACCCTCCAGGGCATGGAGAGAATAATTACTCTGTATATGCCAAAACACTAATCATGGTATTGGATACATTGTAGGTACTCAATATGTGTTGATTGTATTTCAAAATAAGAGTTTATGAGATCCACAAATTAAGATGCTATCATTTAAAATCATCTTCAAATGAAAGGTCTCATGTGTTCCCCCTTTCTCCTTGGCTAAATCATGCATGTGTTGTCCTAGAAAGAAAGCTATAATTTGGCTCCCCATAAAATTTCCTTGATCCTGAGGCACTACTGAGGTTGTAACACTTAAACATTTAGAATATTAGAAAGTTGAGCATCTAAATAGGGTACTTTGAAAGAATTTTGATTACGTTGTATACCCCCATCTTCTTGCCTTGGTAAAAATAATCACACTCTTTGAACACAGGTTTCCTTGCACCAACCCAGATTTCTGGAGCTGTAGAGTCTCGGCAGATAGAGCTTGATGTTATGAAATGTGGTTTCACCTTTTTCTCTTGATAACAAAAGCAACTGTTAAGGAATTCAAATCCCATGCAGTAGCCAGTATTGTAGTACGGAAGGAAGGCAATACTCAAAGCCTACAAAATCCACTTAAGGATGTGCTGGGTTTTATCTGAAAACAAACAGTAGCTTTTATACTTGCTTTCTTAGAAAAAAAATCAGGTGCTCTTCTACTGGCTTATAAAGAAAGGATGCACATGCTACCCATTCAAGACTCTTCCCAGTGAAGACATATTTTAACAAATTAAGCCTTTTTAAGACTGTATTTTGTTCCAAGAGAAAATGTTGGCCATGCTCCTTTGATTGGCCAGAAACATTTTTTGAGTCAGCTACACATTGGTTTTCTCTGTACCTTTCCTCAATCTGGCTGAGAGTCTTCATACCTTCCAGATTCAGCAGCTTCCTGCCCACCATTTCAATTGAGCAAGACAGGACCATAAAACTGATTTAAGCTAAGATGAAAGAAAAATTGTGATCTGCCTCGGCCCTCTTCTGGACATTAGGTTTCTCCTCTGGCCATTTACTGAGTTTGCCCGAGAGACTCCGACTACCATAGCTGGTCTTGTAAGTGATCCCTTTCTCACTAAAACCACATCAGAGCCTGTCCTCTGATTCTACCTTTTCGCATGCCACTGTTTACTGGTGCAGATTTTCTTTAAAAATTGCTTTTGACAAAGACCCCGTGGCCAAAAATTTATTACTTTCTGCCTCTTCTTTTCTAGCTTGCATTTCAAAGGACTTTTCATGATCTTCTTGTAACCTACACACTGATAGAGAAACATAATTTTTTGACTCCCCAAAGTCTGCACAATCGCAAGATCTGTGTGTAGGAGCTGTGTAACCATGCTGCCACAGGATGGAAGGCAAAGGCAAGTTTTGTAATTCTGCTACCATTTAGAAACACAGCATTGCAAAACTGCAGAAACAGGACCTCAAAGAATAGACAAGACAGAGGTCACAATTTAAATGCATTTTGAGTCCAGGTAGGTAAAATCATACCGTAATATGGCTACACGTAAGACAAGAGGAGTGGGGCCTCTGCTGAATTGACTTCAGTCACTGAATTTAATTAAACACTCTGCTCTGCGAACAAAACCTGTAAATGAGCCAGATTCCACCTTTCACACGTGTCAGTGTCGTGATCCATCACTGGTCAAATGGTGCCCCTCCTACTCCTTTAACCCTCCTGAAGAGTATATTCTCTCCATTCCTGCACTGATTTTACATGATGGCTGAGAAAGTTCTGTCTGCTTTTCACACCCAATAGCCAATCCAAGGAAGCTGTGTGCAGCTCGTTTTTTTCCCCCTCTGAAACACACCTCAGACATAATCCTTTTGGTTTTAAAGACACAATGGCAGCAAAGATTGTAATCATTTTGCTTTTTGGTCTACCACAAAAACCTTCCAACTGATATCTCTACTTTTATCAATCTATGCAGCACACAACCACAGAAACCATCTTCCTTAAATACGCTGTGATGATATTGCTTCTCTGCCTAAACACTTTCAGGGGACTTCAATCATTCCTTATGCTTATTCTAAATTCTTAATAATGATGAGAAAGCTTCCTATGAACACATCCATTTTCAGGTAGGCTTCCTCATCACTTATTCCCATCTGAACTCATCGTCCGCGTCAGGCCAACTTGCTTATTACCTCTGATGCTAAGTCCAGTGTCTGAATTTGAGCACACGTTCTCCTTTCCCTGTTCTCCCAGGGATGTCTTTCCCCTTCTTTTTTTATAGAACTGTGCCCCTTGCTCCCTCGAGTGATGATTACCACCACTCAGTGCTAGTCGTTGATACAGCTGCTGCCGCTGTCACAAAGGAAAATTTGTAAAGTGCTTCCATCCCTAGTTTGGCATGGGAAAGTTTATTTTGCCTAGTCACTAATTTTGTCATTGCAAGCACTTTATGCTCCCTTAGAAAGGGAGGCATGGTTACACTGCTTCAGAAATACTAGGTCACTGGTCCTTCTGCTGCGGCCATCTTGCTTGCTGCCCCGACCCCCCAGCTACCCCTTTAAACCTAATGGTGTAAAGAAAATTGCTAAATATTTTCAAGTGCCAGTGATTACGTATCTATAGCAAGGTTTACCTTCCCTAAACCAAATGTGGCAGAATTTCTTAAACAAAGTGCTTCATGCCCTGAAACAGAGAAGGAACAAGACAGAGGAAAATTTGTTCCAGAGCTTCCAGAAATATCATTGATTGGCAATTTTGTCTAAATCTGATTTGTGTAAAACTGAATCATGAGAGAGTCTGGATATCAAGTAGTTACTTCCTTTGAGATCAAGGTAACTAAGGGAAATAGCCTTGGCTTTGAACTGTTCAGAAGAATTGAAAGTGAACTTGTTTTATAGATAAATGGCCTAAAGGCAGAGGTAGGAGAAGTCATTAATGGATCATTGATGGAGAAGGAAGACTTACAATTGGTCCCCCTTAAGGCTTTTATGCCAAATACTGCTGGGCACCACTAGACAGGAGAGGAGCTCTATATCTTGGGAGGGAATAAACTGCCTGAACATAATCTGAAAAGAGATCAAATGGTGTTTTTTAAAAAGCCTCTTCCAAACTATATAAGAGGACTCTAGGTATTACCTGACTCATTCCCTTTCTGACTCACTTGACTCAGTTTTCACTCACACATGTAGAAACAATCTAATATATTTTCTCATTTCATTCCAGAAAAGATCTCATTTTATCTATGAAGAAAATGAAGTTCAGGAAAATTAAAGATATTTCTTAAGAATGCCTAGCTAGCTGGTTAGTAAAGCCACAATGCAAACCTTGGTTTGTTGAGCTCCAGAGCCAATGCTTTATACTTATTGTTCATTATGAACACACTAACTACTGTGGTTTGGGGATTGGTTCACAAGTGAGAGTGTGAGAACTTTTCCATCATGAGCACCTCACTGGGTTTCCAAGGCTCTATGTTCCTTTGTTTGAGTTTAAGGTGTCATAGGATGCCTTAATGGTGTCCATATGGGATACATCATGTGGGAATAGGGCAAAGGCTTGGGATTCTAATGGCCTTGACCTCTGTGGGATGTCACTGGTCAAGGTGCTGACTGCTGACAAAGGGAAGAGTGAAACAAAGGGGAAGGTAATTTTCATCAGACTCTTGGATGAGGTGATGGATGGTACTTGCTCAGATGACATTTGAAGTATGCAGAGGATGATTCAGCTCACACATAACTTCTGGATGCTCCTTCCTGTCCATGTGGCTCCTTCGAATCCAGTGATGCTCTCTGCCATTGCTATGCTAAGTGTGCAGCTTTGGTATCACCTGGGAGCTTGGTAGAAATGCAGAATCTCGGGCTTCGCTTCAAATCTGCTGAACAAGAGTCTGTATTTTAACCTGATCCTCAGGGGATCATTGTGTTAGAGTTGAAAAGTATTCCAGTAATACAAAGCTTGGGACAGAAGAAATCTGTGTGAAGCTATCTATAGTCTTATCTACCTGGACCTCCTCATAATCTGTGATTCTAATTGCCTCCCTGGAATCTGCCTAGTAAAAAGAACCCAGGGTTTCTTTCCTTGGGGACCATGAACCCCTCTATCCTCATCACCTGCTCCCATCTCCTCTTTCAAATGCCAGGAATTTTTTTTCTAGCCTGGATAGGACACTACCCTCTTTCTATTATTTGTCCTGGTCATTTTATGTATTTTCATTTAGGTTCACTAAGAGCCGAAGACACTACGAATCTATTCCTGATTTCTACCTTCCCTCAACCCTGAGCTAAGGCAATTAAATAGAACCAACTATCTGCTGGGATTAGGACAAAAGAAAGGAGTAAATGGGGGAGAGGGGGGTAGGCAGACACATAGATTAACTTATCAAAAAAATATTCTCCCACAGTTCTGTATGATGCATTTGTTTGAAGTATATTCTCAATAGTGTGTTTCTGACCAGGTCATGGCTGTTCATAGATTTCTAAAAACTAAGACCTGTATCTGCTTTCTACTTTGAATCCACATAGATGTGAGAAATGTTTGTGGAAAATGATGATTGATTTCAAAATCCCTGGCTTTGAGATGGCTCAGTTATAAAATGAGCCAATTTCCTTACTCACTGAGCATAGGGGATGCCGTCTAGCCTAGCGGTTAGCAACGTGAGCACTGATATACAACTCTCTCGCTTCCTAACTGAGTGGGCTCTGAAGAAGTCTCTTAATCTCTCTAGACTTCTTCTAATGAATGAGCATAACCCTATCATGCCTACCTCAGAGAGTTTTTATAAGATTAAATGAAAAAATGCATGTCAATGTTAACACACTATCTGGTATATGGTGTGCCTAAAAAGCCAAACTTCTCTTATTACTTTAGAATTATTACCCATGAAATGTTAATATTCACCTATGGTAGCTAGAAAATTACAACATTTGAATCTAGACTCCTAGTGCTTAAAATTATTATATAAAAATTGGAGCTGGAATTATCATAATACCAATAATATATTTATTGGGCATTAACTATGTACTACATTTTCATGTATTATCATGTATAATCCCTCTAACTCTTGTGAGACAGTTTCTTTTTCATCTTTCTCTTCCACCAAATCACCAAACCTATTTCCTCTGTTCCTGGGCACATAACCAGAGACTAGATGGGTAACCACCTTTATGCCCAAGGATGGACATGTAAACGAGTGGAGCAGAATGGATGAGTCAAAGATTATGCTACTTCCAGGCTGGGCCCACTAAAACCCACCATGTACCATCCCTGTGCTTTTCCTCTGCCGTGGCAACCTCCAAAATTATATGGTGGAGATGGGAGAGTTGCAAGATGGAAGGAGCCAGGGTTCTTCACTGCCTCTTAGATGAAAGACACCAGCAGGTCGGGAAAAACTTTTTTATTTTATGTAAGGGAGAAATAAACCCTTACTGTGTTTAGTCTCTGGCACGTATTTATTATAGCAGCCACTCTGACTTTAATTCACTTGGGAGATTAAGTAGTCTAACTAAGGACACACAACTTATAAATGGGGACCAGGAATTCTAGGTCAGTTGAATCCCAAAGCCTGTGCTCTTGTTCATTAAACTAAACTGTCATCAAGCTTCCCCTGAAAGCCAAAGAGGGGTTTGATTTTAGCACCGTACTAAATCATGTCAAATAGTAAACACTAGAAGGGGATGAGTCCGAAATCTAGAAAACACCTGAGCTGGTTGTTGTCGGAACCAGTGCACGAATCAGCCAATTCATGTGCCTGGGAATTTCCCACAGCTGTCATCAGGTGGTCTCAAGCAATGCCAATTTATTAGGAAAATAATTTTGCCTTAAGAACCTGTCATTGATTTTCTGAAATCTGTTGTCAGTTTCACTTCTCTCACCATGGGGTACTGAACTGGTGACGTGTATGTTTGGAGCCTCTAATGAGGTTAGTAATGGTCTTATGAACTCTCCACGGAGCTCTCACATCTCTAATTGAGAACCAGACTTGAAATTGGCCAGACCCCAGGGACTATTCTCAAAGTGCGTGCTCATGGTGACAGCTATTTACTCAGAAAGCCAACAAGGCCTTCTCCCTCCCAGAGCCTTAAAGAATCAGGGCAGGCATAAGTCCACTTGGTGGAATAGAAGCTCTAGGGCCAAGCAGAAAAACAACATCTGCGATAACAACAGTAAACGCTTGCGCGGCACATACAGATAATGAAGTTCTCCCAGGAGTCAATAGGCCTTGAGACAATCTCCATTTTATTGATGAGATTCCTATGAATCAATGAAGTTGAGTGACTTGCCAAGAGCACAATAAAATAAGGTCTCACCATTGGCCTCCTAACTCCAAATCCATCACAGACTATTCCAGCTCTGTATCTAAATTCTCAGAGATGC
This sequence comes from Neomonachus schauinslandi, assembly GCF_002201575.2. Lineage (NCBI taxonomy): Eukaryota > Metazoa > Chordata > Mammalia > Carnivora > Phocidae > Neomonachus > Neomonachus schauinslandi. Next base: position 121,092,286 of record NC_058404.1, on the reverse strand, counting down.
CTGTCAGTGCAGCAATAACGGTCAGAAGAGCTGATTCTCACACTCTTTCGAGTGATGGAAACTGACCCATACCCAAGACAAGTGGCCTGTGAGTGAGGGTCTGTCCTGGTATCGTCCCTGCCCTCCTCCCTATCTGCTCAGCACTGTGAGACTCGGGCCCTTCTGATCTGTCAGGAGCCGCTGCTTTGTCTTACCATTTCCATGGCTTATGGCTTGTATAATTAATTTTTCTAGTTCCAAAGTCAGGAAGCAGAATTCTCCCAAAGTCTGAGCGTCTCCCTTCTACTCAGGCCTCAGCCTGGCAAAGGCAAGTGAAAGAACATTGGCAGAAGGCAGGATGGTTTGCTCTGCTCTGCAACCCTCCCCCAAGGCATATCCCAAGACTATCTTTACACAATGCACAGGGAAGCATCAGGTTTGTTATTTCCAAAAGGGTCGTTCTGAACTGTGAATCTGTTTTGTCATCTCACCACAGTAAACAGTTGGAAAAACATCCGAAAATAGGCTAAAAATACCTGAGCCAAACCCAGCACTTCTGTGAGAAGACTGAGCACATGGGTGACACCCCTAGTAATGACAGTTGCCAACCTTAGAGGCAACAAGTCAAGTCCTGATGAGTTCATTGCCCCAACTGAACATAAGTGCAGTGGAGGAAGGAGTTCGTTAATCCGTGAGACTTGACTTTTTTTACACAGAAAATAAAACCCCAAATGGAGATTGAACATCTTATGAAAACTTGCACAAGGCTAACTTTTAAGGAGGAAAAGAGCTGCTCCGATTTGTAGATGAGAGGATCTCACGAGTAAAAATAATCATTCTTCATCGATTTTAAAAGAAAAAAAAAAGACCATTTATCATACTTTTGTGTCCTTCCCACTCAGCATGGATTCATGGAAAGGGCAGGTGCCCTAGAGTCCAGAAGACCTGAATTTTAAGTCCCCCTCTAAACATTGCGATGACCACATTTATTAATTTCCCAGTCTTGGTTCCCATCTATGTAATATGAGGAATAATGTCAATTCTTCTTGGGCTGTTTGGACATTAAATGAAGTGACACAGACATAGTGCGTGGAATAATGCCCAGTATGTAACGGGAGTTCAACAGACTCTGGTTCCTTCTTCACCCTGTACTCTAGGGGGTAGAAATGGGTAGACTAAAGAAAAAGAAAGTAGAAATACCAGACTGCAGGACAGAAGGGCATTGTGAAATCTGACCAAAGGTAGATCAACATTCTGATATGGAAAGCAAGAGGGTAACAGAAAAAAGTTCCTGCTCCCCAAGGCTTCTTCAAATAAAAAAGGGAAACACTGTGTAACTCATTATAGCTTCTTTGCTTGGATTCTATAGATGCACTGGAAGTGCCTGCAAGTTACAACTAAAGGCGGAAAAAGAGCTGAGGCTCTAAACCAGGTGATATCAATTACCATCACCAACCAGGAGTTCGTGTCACTTTGAAAAACTAGTAGATCTACAATATCGAGATTTATTTTTTTAAAGATTTTATTTATTTATTTGAGAGAAAGAGAGAAAGCACAAGCAGGGGGAGCGACAGAGGGAGAGGGAGAAGCAGGCTCCCCGCTGAGCAGGGAGCCCGATGCAGGGCTCGATCCCAGGACCCCGGGATCATGACCTGAGCTGAAGGCAAATGCTTAGCTGACTGAGCCCCTAATACCGAGATTCAAATCATAAAACCCTGCTAAGAGAAACACTACAAATCAGTGCAACAGGAGAAATAAAATCCTGACTTCAACTTTTCTTGTTTAGGAAACCCCATCTCGGTTGGCTCTGTCGGTGGTGTAGCGGTGTGTGGCCAGGCCTGGTCTGCAGGGACTGACGTGTAAGGAGAAAGCTCCAGCGCACTGCATACCTAATTAGGAGACTGGAGGTAGGGGGGTGTTGCTGAAGGATAAAGAGGCACAGGAGGAGAGAACGCAAAGAAGAGGGGGGCAGATACAAGGTAATACCTGTGAAGAACGTTTGGCTGAGAGATTCTTAAGATCTAGGATGAGAAGTCGTGTCCTGGGGTGCGTAGTGTTAAAATCAAAAACAAATGGAGACCAGCCTTGAAAATTTCTTGAGCAGACAAAACCAGTTTAGTCATACAAACAAAGCTTAATTTAGCTTATTTTGCAAGACTAACTTGACCTGGGTCATTTCTTGCTTATGCCTCTGGAAATCATAAGCCAAATTTATACTGTTTCACGAGGTTACCATGAGGTAACCACTGACCAAGTCCCTATCATTTAAGAAAATTATTTTATAACCAATCACTGTGAAGGATAAATAGTCACTGCCTTTCTTCTATATAAGCTGCATTGTAATAACATACCCCTCTCCCCCCACCCACCCCGAGCCTTATTTCATGTTTTGGTTTGGGTGCTTCCAGTTTGCCAACTTATTTTTTGGATTTGTGCACAATACACTTTGACTAATTATTACTTCGGTGATTCATTGGTCTTACTTCTGTTTTTTCTGAACTTTTGACAGTAGTAATCCTCCCTTATTGCCTCCAGCCTTTAGAAAAAGTCTGTTCCACCATTGCCTTCTGATAGTGGGTGCTATATAGGAATAATTTAAAAAGCACAGAGCTCCATTTTACAGCTGGGTTTCCTTTGGATAAAAAAGTAAATCAAAAAGAGGGCGGTCCCAGCAGAAGGATGCAAACTGAACTCTCACTAATTATGGGCTAAGTGCTAGTTTCGGGGTACACAACACCACTCCCTAGGTTCAGTGTTTTGCTAGAGGGCCCACAGGATCCAGCATCCCCAAGTTCTCGGACTCCCGGATCCATGGGCTTTTCTAAAGACAGTGGTCTCAGCCAGCTATGCCAACTTTTTTTTTTTGCACAGAGCTCAAGACAGTTCCCAAATATTTTCAGAGAAGCATGTCCCTCAAATCCTGGAAGACTAGCAATGTCAAATGTCTGACATTTAACTTCTTTTAGCACTTTATACTCTAATAGCCACTTTCCTATGTGCATGAGTTTATTTTATCTTCACATCAGTGCTGAGCAGTGATCATTATTACTTCGCACATGGGGAACCCGAGGCTCACTGAGGTTTAGTAACTTATGGTCTCACATTCAGTGTGTGCTTCCAACTCAGATCTTTGGACTCTAAATTCAGCACACTTTCCACTAATTCACACCCACACCATTTCTCAGCTTGTGACTTGCTTTCTAGTCCTCACCTCTAATCCACTCCTTCAGGAACTTTCTATTTTCACACCTGCCTAAATCCAATAATGAGGCTGTGGCAGATTGTATTTCTCAAAAATGGTCACAATGATATTTCTAGTCGCACTCGCCCTCCCAGACACTTGCCACTCTCCCATGGAGATGTGAAGCTTAGTCCCATCCTCCGCTCCCCCTTCTCTTGAACCTGGATCCAAAGAGGGAATGTGGCAGAAGTGATGCCCTAAGGCCACCCAGCTTATGTAGTAAATGGCCATATGGCTTCCTCTGTCTCTGTCTCTCTCTCCCTTTAGACATGCACCTGGTAGCCCAAGGTGACAAGATGTTCAGTACGCTGATGCAACCGTGCTGGAAAATCCCCTGGAAAGACCACATTCACACAGATGCCCGGGAGCCTTAGCTATTCCCGCGCCCAGCTGTTTGACGCTTCCCAACCCAGGCACCTGAAAAGCAAGGCAATCGAACTTCACATGATTCCAACCCCCAGCCTGCGAGCCACCCCTGCTGATGCCCAAGGCGACAGAAATAAACCGTCCCCGCCAAATCCTGTCCAAATTACAGATTCACGCACAAAGTAAATGTTGTTATTGTTTTAAGTCACTTAAGTTGTTTCCATTTCAGTAGTGCGGTTTGTTACGCATCAACAGGTAATGGAAACAGTGGCACTGGTAGAGGAACAGAGAAAGTAGGTATTTAGATCTATTTTTTTTTTAAGATTTTATTTATTTATTTGATAGAGAGAGACACAGCGAGAGAGGGAACACAAGCAGGGGGAGTGGGAGAAGGAGAAGCAGGCTTCCCGCCGAGCGGAGAGCCCGACGCGGGGCTCGATCCCAGGACCCCCTGATCATTACCCGAGCCGAAGGCAGACGCCCAACGACTGAGCCACCCAGGCGCCCCTAGATCTATTTTTAAAAGACCGAATTCAAGCCAATATACGTAAGTATATACTGCTGTTAAGATATTTTACATTTACATTGTCACTAGTCTTTTCAAGCTAAAATGTTCTTAACGTAGCAGACAGTAATGCCAGTCAACCACATAATAGATCTGAATTTTTGAAAATATGTGTAAATCCTACACTTTTTACATTTCGTAAGAGGAAACCGTTTCATATTTTCAGACAATGAAATCATACTTGAAGAGAGTCTTTTTAGCCCAATGAGTTTCACCACAAAACTGGACACATTATCTCATGTAATGAAGGAGCTTACTTCTTGGCAGACATCAGCTCCTGTATTTTCATCTGTTACGACTTAGCTGAGTTTCTTTGGAGGTGAATTTATTAGATCCTTTGGAAAGTGGAGTGTGACCCCTGGGGGCTGAGAAGTGCTAGGACACCTTTCAGTGGGCAGGTAACATGAAAGTGACAGGCCAAGAATACCAGGGTTTGGAGCCAGCACGGCACAGGGAGAGGGACACCCCTTCCCACCTAAGCTGGCAGGAACCACCAGATGAACTAACTTAAGGGAAAATGAAAATAGGATGCTAATGAGGTTAGGCATTTGTCATTACTGGGAGACAAAATAAAACAGGAGCATCCCACACACCTGAAGACGAACATAGCTGCTTCATCTATATTTTTTAGTGTAGATCTCAGAGAAACAAGTCTGCCAGAATTAGAAGTGGCTTCCCACTACTCAGTGTGGCACTGAGCATAGTTATACTGTGGAATAAGTCTCCAGAAAATGACAATGTTCCTCATCAGCGGGACATATACAACTACACCTACCCCCGGGGAATAGGGGTGGATTTTTCTTATTCCATATTCATGGGAAACTGACCTTGCTATTTACTTGAAGAGAAAGAATATAATCTCGAGACAGTCAGAAGCAAGCACTGACAGAGATGGGGTAAAGGGTGCTCTGCTGATGTGGCTCTCGGGCCACGTCTCTAGAGAAGGAGCCTGAAGGCGGTCCTTCAGATTATGCCTCATTTCTTCCTACTTCATCCAACTTTTCCTAATTAAAATTAAACTTTTACAGAAATTTTATTATTGGCAAAATTCAGGGCCAGCCTTTGAACAGTGGATGCAATAGGAAAATATAAATTGGAACAGAAAAGGGAATTTTAATTATGCCAATAATTACAACTGTTTTTCATTTACCCCCTGCCCTCGGCGACTCTCAACCCTCTCCTGTCACAATACCATATACTCCTCTCACAATACCATATAGCTTCCAAGGATTTATAGTATTTATACCCCCCAAAATATTTTGGTGTATAGAGGGAGTTTAGAAAACAATATCTCATGCTGTTTTGTTAATCTGGACTTTCAACAACATTTCAGTATTTCCTTTTTTAAGCTCTAATGATATATAGAATTTTAAGTTGTCTCTCAATATTTCCACCACCTGTTGTACACACCGTGTATAGTAATTCTCTCCCTTTGAGTGTGGGCAGAACCTATGAACATGATAGTCACTCCCATGATTACATTACATTACACTATACCAAGACTTAGTCACAGCAGGCTAGAGAGATTCTCTTACTGCTTTGAGGAAGTAAGCTCCCATGTTTTGAAAAGGTCACATGGCTAAGACCTGAGGGCAGCTCTTAGAAACAGAGCAATCCCCGGCCAGCAAGCAGCAAGAAAACAGAAACTTCAGCCCGACAACCACAAGGAACTGAATTCTGCCAACAACCCACATGACCTCAGAATAGACCCTGATCTCTGGATGAGAACACAGCCCAACAGACACCTTGATTTCCCAGGCTGGTGAGACCCTGACCAGAAGACCTCCATCAGTGTAGTGACTAATTTTCTGATCTACAGAAAATGTGAGATAATAAATGGGTATTATTTTAAAATATTAGATTTGTGGTTATATGTTATACAGCAATAAAATGCTCCAACTACTCTCTGCCCCACCCTTGCCAAATCTTGTTTTCAAGATGGTATCACATAGCACTTACCATAGTGTGTATATATTTTATTATCCACTATTTTGTAGTGATACAGTTTATTGTCACTATTTTCGAACTATAGAATTTCTAGAGGATTGGCACCGTCTCTGAACATTCAGTCCTGTGTTGTGTCTTATCCACTCTGGACTAGATGCCTATAACCTGGTTTACTATGCTTTCAGCTCCTCCCTGCTTCTACTTTGTGTACCCATGAAAAGAAAATCAATAGCAAGAATGATATTTATGTTACTCCGGGCAGTGAAAAGTGATGTTCGTGGTGAGCAAGGGAGGACACTCTTCCTGCCCCATTTCCTGGGCCCTATAATCCTCCATTGCACATGTACAACTGTTTGTGGCTGCAAGGTTGGCCAAGAGTACTACTCATTTTGGCCCTAGGAACACTCCTCTATCTCCATCTCCATGTCCTCTCTTCAGGGCTTGTCTACTTCCATTGCTCCAGAAAACAAAGTGAAGTAAGCTGTTGGTTAAATTTCCAGAAGCAGGAAATGTCTAAAATTACTGCCATTTACAACAATGGTTGATGTCATAAATCAGCATGGAAGATAAGAAGTTAAAATGATGAAAAAAATATACCTTATTTAGGGTAAGCAAGGGAACCCTTTATCTATCTATATATTGGTTTTAATTCATGACATATTTCCCCAGAATGTGACCTAATTTGGAGACAGGATTTTTAGAAGTGATCAAGTTAAAATGAGATAATCAGAATAGGCTCCAAACCAAGATGATTTGTGTCCTAGGAAAGTAGACATTTGGACAGAGAGACCAACATGCATAGAGAGAAGACTATATGAAGAGACATAGAGAGAAAACAACCATTTACAAGCCAAGGAGAGAGGCCTAGGATAGATCCTTCCCTCACGGGCCTCAGAAGGAACCAATTCTGCTGACAACTCGATATTAGACTTCTAGCTTCTAGAACTGTGAGACAATAATTTCTGTTGCTTAAGCCACTCGGTTTGTGGCATTTTGTTAAGACAGCCCTAGAAAGCTAATACAGCCCACGATTTCTCCCCTGAGCGCACCACAACTTTAGCCTCTCTGTACGGGAAATGTTGTTCCTTCTCCTTTGTGCCTTTTTGCTTTTTTTTTTTTTAATCTCATTTACTCTCTGTGTTATCAGTAATGGTTCCATGGCCCCTCTAGGAACAGGCCCTGCAGAACACCTTGATAACTATTTGATGCAACCAGAAGACAGGCAACAGGTAAAGATGTCCACATTTTGATGTGCTAGACAAATTGGGGAATGAGTGAGCAAATTTGTCTGGATTGAGTAGAGAGTTCATGCCCCAAGGAGATAAGCTATAAAAATCAATGTGGGCATATTTTGAGGGAACTTTGGAGAAGTCTGAACTTTATCCTCCAGGCATAAGAAGTCACTGAAGAGATTTGGCTGCTGTCTTTTTTTGCCAAGAGTGTTATAATGGATGCAGCCTTTCAGGAAGATGCATTTGGCTACACATACTTTTAGAAAATAGATTAGAAAAAGGACCAGAGTCATGGAGATCAGATGGGAGGTTATGAAACAGTCATGGGTTGAAGTACCAAAAACCTAGACAATAATAATACAGTAGAAATGGGAAGAAAAGAATTCATGGGGAAAATCATTATGAAGAATCAACAAGTTTATTGGACCAGAAGATGACCTTGAGCTCTCCAGCTGGGAAAAGCAACATTGAGTCACCTGATAGTGATAAGAAAAAACAACAAATGGTAAGTAGCTTAATCTGAGTAACATGTTATGTCAGTATGTCTTAATAGTGATTAACAAAGTATTAATAGTTACTAATAAAATATTTTTATTTCCTAGGTATATTACAGAAATCTCTTCTCAGATACAACATTTAATGAGCCCAATTTGAGTTGTTGTTACTTGCTTGATAAAATCATATGCAAAGAATTTAACCACTTATTTGGGAGGACATGTCACTGTTTCCTTCCCAAAGTGAAGGACAATGCTGTTTTTCCTTATACCAGGAGAAGAACTGGATTATGCTTACTTTGTGTTGCCAGAATAAATACTCATATGCATACACACACTCACATTCATACACAATTATACAAGCCTTCCTAAAATTGTATTATAAACTACTGCCTTCTTCATTACTCTTCAGGAGTACCATGAGACTCAGTTAGTGTTAAATTATAACCTAAATACTAGCCACGAATCCATTCGCCTCCATTATTTCTAAAGAACCAAATTTAATATTAGCTAGACTGTCTTAATGTAGAAACACATGAACAATAGGGTCATTTTTACAATGAGAACACAGCCTTTTCTGACTCTCTCATATTTAAACCAATATACCTTAACACTGTTAAGGATCATGTAAGTCCTTATTCTCTTTCTGTCACTTTCTTCCCTTGGATTCATTTAATGCAAATAAAATGTGGAAAATGACAACTAAAGACAGCAAGAAAATGTTACAGAAACATCAGAAGCAATTGAGAATTTTGAAAAAAAAAAAAAGCAGCAGACTTTATCCCTTGCAGACATTCACTCACAGAAATATAAACAGTACAATTCTGGACACATTTTGAAGGTGTCACTAACTTGAAGTGTGGCAAAGCAATGTAAACCCCAAAAGCCATAAAATCATAGTCTGTTAGGATATGGCATCCCTAAATCTCAAATCATTTGGATGTTACCTTCCCTGGTACAAAGTTCCAAGGTTTCTGTAAACTTCTTTGCTCAACACCGTATCTCAACCTAGGTCCAGCCAGTGAACAACTTACTGCGGTCTAGATATGAAGTTCTTTTCACATTAGTGGAAAAAATATGAAAAGAAACAACCTTTGAAAAATGCTGATGAAATGTAACTTTTCCCCATAATAATTTTCTGGCATTTATGACAAAGATTCTCTGTTACTTACAACTTCCAGTGAATTTCATTCTTGGCTTCAATGCAACCCAAAGAACTGACAGGGGAGGGATATTAATACATCTCTGAGCAGTGAGGGAGCTGTTTTTCAAGTGAGACTGAAGCCATGAGTGTTTGGAACATCTCATACTTCAGTGAAATCCAATTTTCTCTTACAGGTTTCACTCGGTAGCAAGAAGTCTCTCTTATTGCAATGCTTAGATTCCAACAGCATCTATAAAAGAGAAAGGAAAAGACTGCAATGATGTTTAGGAGTTTTTTGTTAAATGTAAATGTGCTTTCATCTTGTCTGCTTCCAGTGAATTCTCATCACTGAGGCAAGATCTCAGACTTCTAATGATTTGTAGAGAATTATGTTACCAGTAGTTTTACATATCCTCATGTCTGAACCTTCTGGGTTTTGTGGAAACACAACAGCCGGGGATTGGCTGGCAGACTGGAATCATATTTGACAGCAAATGATTAAGTGATAGAGAAGGGAGATTTCAATAGGGTCATATGGCATGAAGGGGGATTTCAGTTGGGTGATATGTCATGTGAGATAGGAAATTCTCTCATAGGGCAACATTAAAAGATTCACAGAGATTCATGGATACAACAAATATTTAATATGTACTTATTGTGTGTTGGGCCTTCATATCATGAAGTCATCTAGGGCTATCTGGAGAAGTGGAAGTTGGAAAACCTACAAAAGACTTAACCTTGGGAAGAAAATCAAACACGAAGAAGGTTGGTATAGTCATTGAGGTACCTCGGTGGCTCATTCTGCAACCAGCTACCATAGCAAGAGCCTCTGTCAGGGGTTTCCAAACTGGAGTCATAGCTCACAAAGGTTTCTTCAATTCCTCAGACGTATATGGGAGTTACTGTTGTTGCTATTGTTTTTGCAATTAGCAGAACGTCAACCACATTTTAAATATAGGAAGAGCTTGGGAGAACTTGAATATCCCTCGTAAAACAGGCATCTCTGTTCAGAAAGAACAGCTTTGCAGGTTAGGGCACCAGGTTTTAGACCCCAGGTTTAGGAAAGACGAGAACATAGGTCTTAGAAGGAAATGGTTGGCTTTCCAGAGCCTCCACAGTTAATTACCAGCAGATATGTGCTGCATTCATTGAGGTTCTGCTGTAGGTTTTGACATGGCTGAGAGTTCATAAAATCTGAATTTATTTAAGCCCAAAGTGAAGTCTCAACTATTCTGTGTGTTGTATCTGGAGTCCACTCACCCTAATTGGAAATGAACTTCCATTCCCTTGTTTGGCACTTAATCCACATCAGATACAATTTGACCACTTTATATAATTCACTAAACTTTCACAATAACCCCTTGAGTTGAATATTATTAATATCCCTATTTTGAAGATATGAAAATTAAGGTCATGATCAGACAGCTTGTTTGTGGCAAAGCTTGATTTTGAACTCAGCAATGATCTGTTAACAGCTGATTTTCCTGAACCTGACATTGAACACCTTGCTACTCTCCTAGTAGTAGTTTGTTGGATAAATCATCCACTCCAAAGAGGGAAATTATATAAAGACAGTGAAGGAAGATTACTGGTGGCATTTTATCCTGGAAAATAAAGGCCACTGAGTCAGAGTTAAGTCCAAAGAAGCTTTTCCAAGAATTTGTGAATAATCACATAGCAATAGTTCAACCCAAAATTGACCACTATACCATCTTTTGCTAGCAGTAATCTTGATGCATATGAAGTAACTGTCTCTTCACCTTGACTGTTGGGCATCAACAACAGAAATAAATATTGGGGGGATATGTTAGTCTATACAACTCTATTCAGAGCAATAATAATTATTATTTGATTTTGCAAAAAAAACTTAAGTATCCTTTAAGAGAATGGAGCATTACATATTTTGTCTATTTTTGTCATTGTTATCTTTTTTGTTTTGATTTTGGTCCAGAGAAGTCATGTTGATAATAGCAGATAAAATTAGAAAAAGTTTGAAGTTTAATCAATAGTAGGATTTGCAGTTCTGTGTGTGATGTGTTTCTTTGTTTTGTTTTTTCCTTTTTGGTCTATCAGCATTTTTGTCAGCAGAAACTGAACAGAACTTTCCTCTCCCAACAACCCATTCCTATTCCTTCTCTTCATTTCTTTCTCTCCCTGGCACCACTAAATTGCTGGAGAGGATGACTGGGCCACTGGATCTAAATATACTCAGCTCTAATCATATTGCATCAGAAACTGCTACTAAAATTGAGCTGTAACACATTAGAAACATCCAGAGATTTGGCTCTCACAGAAACCATGTTTTCTCTTCTGAATCCCAAGATGCCTTCAGGAGAGCAAAAGAAAACCTGCAAATACAGAGACCCAAAGGGCCTAGTAGACATGATAATGAAGATACTTTTTCCCCCCTTCCTGGGGGAAGAAAAATCTTTGGGAGTTTTGGGATCTGAGAGTCCACTCTCTCTTTTTCCTTGACTTCTTCAGCAACTTTGTATCCCTACTAAGGTGGGTATTACATAAATAGAGGTCAATTGGCCAGCCACTAATGGTTGCAGGAGTTTGTAACTTTGTTTTACTAATCAGTGTGTGCACTCAGTTGAGAATTAGCAGAAGCAGCTAGCTTTATTAGCATTGAAGCTGAGCTTCCACAGTTACTAGGGAACTTGGCAAATCCATCCTCACAAAAATGCCTGATCCTCACCTCCACTTCTACTGCATGCACCCGTATACACACACACACACACATACACACACACACAATTTTCTGTAACAGTATCCCACTCTGGAGACCAACAAGAGTTATCATATCATTGAAAAGAGCCCCTTAAGATGAGAAGTGATAGGAAGGTATAATCACTCTACAGTTTCTGAAGGAATGACTCCAAAGAGATCGGCTGTGCTCTAGGTCAATGAGTGGTTCCATATTCTTCGCGCCATGACACAGATTCCAAACCCATGTCCTTCCTGCTAGGCCACAGTAAAGACACCATATAGCACTATTCACCGCTGCTGGAAAGTCATTATATTTTCAAACTCTGGGTGCTAGGGGACCCTTCTTGCTAAAAATGGTGGCAACATCGCATCACCAAAACTGGCTCTGATCACTTGCTCTTCCTTTTCATGAATGCCCAGAAAACTAGAGTCAAGGCAAGAAACTTGGAATGAGAAAAGGGATAAACTAAGGTTATTAAGACTTTGCTGAGAGTCGAGTACCTTTTCAGCTTTAGTATGATCTGACAGATGGCGTGGAAACCCTGATGAGAGCTTCAGATGCAGGGATTGCATCATCAAATGCAGTTCTGCCAAACATTATCCTACCCCACCTTCATTTACATGGATCTCTTATATTTTAATTGTAAACTATCAACTTTGATTTCTCTGGCAGTTTTGCAATCTTATTTGTTATAACCAAATATTTGCATTTCAAATACCAATAGATAGATGAGATAGATAGATAGATAGATAGATAGATAGATAGATAGATAGATAAACACAGAGGTTCTTAACTCATTCTAAATGGCATTTCCAGGTTTTTATAATGCAAATTTCTCATCTAGTCTCCCTTGCTAGTCAGGAATGTTAGTGTTTCAAAATGATTCCAACGTGTGTGTGTGGAGAAGTTCATCTTATTCTATTCTCTTTGGACCTGGTGCTGACTTTCTTTTCCCCAAGGTTGTATTACATTCAGCTAAAGATGAGGAAATTTTAAAGCTAAGCCCATTTGTAAATTGGGACTTGCATGCCAATAAAAGCCATATGTAATCTCAAATCCTGATTTTAATCAGAAGTTTCAAATTTTTCACTAAGTAAACCTTTATGCCAGAATGCTCGTGAGAGAATCCTGAGGTATCATTAGCATAATGATTGTACAGCCTTAGGGATTAAGAGGAGGACAGATCTGGGCTGGAGCCCAGCTCTGCCACTAACTAGCTATGTGACCTTGAGCCAGTTGTTTCATTTATATTAACCTCAGGTAGTAGCTCTCTCATTTGGCTTTTGTGAGCATTAAATAAGCTAAGGCATGAAGAATGCATTGTTTAATATCTGAAACATGATGAGTACTCACTAAGTATTACCTAATGTTATATTTTCCCCTAAAGCTTTCAGAGAAACTGAATACATGTCATTTACAAAAGAACAAAAAGTAGACTGGCACCAGACATTTCATCAGAAAGACTGAAGCTGATAGACAGTAAGCAATACTTCCAAAGTTTTGAGACAAGGAGATTCTTTAACCTAAAATTCTATATTTGGCCAAATTATAAATAACCTATGTCAATGTCCAGCAATCAAAAAACCACCAGGAAACTCACCTGTAGCTGAATAAGATTGAGTATATTGATTCTTGCTGCAGGAAAGGCAGGCCTCACCCCACGGGCAGGCGTGGGGATCTCTGTAAGCAGATGTCAGGGCACTTTCATTATAGGATGTAGGCTTGTGGTGAGTGGTGTTGGAAGGAATGCAAAGAAGTGGGATTTGCTCTGATTTAGGTGCTGTCAGGAGATCCTATGAGTAGGTCCCTTAATAATTCTCATCTAGAAGTCAGGAGACATGAACCGTTAGGTCTAAAACTTAATTGATACGAAAGCAAGAGTCATTCATATGAGCTAGGAGAGAAGAGAGAAGAGACTGGACATTTGTATGGTTGGCTCCATGTTCTTGTTTTTGTATATGTTCTCAGACATGATTACAGAGTGATCCTGGGGTTTTTTTTTAATTTAAAATTTTATTTCATTGACTTTTTACTTGAGTATACTTGACGCACAATGCATTAGGTTCGGTTATACAATTTAGTGGTTTGATCTTTGATCAACTTATACATTATGCTGTGTCCACCACAAGTATAGCTACCCCTGTCCCATTAGATCCTGGGTTTTTGATTTGTTTCATCATGGTCACGGAGTTACCTTGTCTGATGTTGATGTTCTGTGAAATTGTTTATGTTACCAGAGAACCTCACTGTTACCAGGCCTGCCACCAGCCGATGGGACTTGTTCCTTCTCAATGGAAGGGAAGAATAAGGAAATCTTTCAGACATGTAAGAATTCAGATATTTTACCTTACATACCTTTTTTTTCCCCTAAAAAGTTACTTGAGGATACACTCAAGCAAAAAACTGTGAAATTAACCAAGATAAAGAAAACTTAGAACCCAAGAAATATGGGTCCCACACCAGGAAAGCAGGGCAGGTGTCCCAGGGAGAAGTCAGCCCAGACCAGAGAAAGGGTAAGACGGACTGACCTACCGGAGATAACCAGAAGTAAGAGTGAGTTAGTAGAATGCCTAGCTGGAATATAGAATTGCAAACATGGAGGCTGTGATAAATTCAAATAGTACAAGAACTAAAAAGGGACATTAGGTATTACAAATAGTAAATGTAATTAAAGCACATTTTCTAGCAATACCCAGAAATAGTTAAAGAATGCAAACACTTTATATCCATTTCTATTAGCAATAATCTCTAGATAATGACTGGAAAACTTCCACGTGAATTAAAGGATGTGGATATTTTCAAACTTGACAACATAAAAATAAAAGGTCAGAGGTCTACAAGCTGAAAAAAGAGAGATGAGCTGGAGGACATAATGGGGGCAATAACATTAAACTACAGGGTAGAATTCAGGAGAATCTGAAATAATTTGACAGAATAAGAGATAATATTATTACATTACTCAAAGTCATGCAATAATCAATAAGAAAATCTAAAACCTAGTTGTATAATTCTGTTGGGAGAATGCAAGAAGGGGAGCTGGGATGGTGGTATAATAAAGGAGGCAACCTCATTTATCAAAACAAGAAGTCTAAATTGCAGAATCAAAAAAACAGCAGCGTGTGCATATTTATTGTAATGGTGGAAGTGATGAGCTGAAGAACCAGAACAAGAGTGCCTGGGTGGCTCAGTCAGTTAAGCACCCAACATTTGGTTTGGCTCAGGTTGTGATCTCCAGTTGTGAGATCCAGCTCCTCATGGAGTCATGTGTGGGGCTCCATGCTCAGCTCAGAGTCTGTTTGAGATTCTCTCTCTACCTTCCCCTCTGTTCCTCCCCTGCTCCTGTTCTCTTTCTCTTTCTCTTAAATAAATAGATAGATAGATAGATAGATAGATAGATAGATAGATAGATAGATAGATA